>NC_083243.1:176311171-176382938 GCF_032191835.1 Heteronotia binoei | reverse complement strand
AAGCCATGGTTGCAGTACATTAAAAAACAAACACAAATGAAAAAAAAACTTTTCTCCCTGGTGTACAGTTTTCTGCATGCTATGAATTTAAAAAAAAAAATGGGGAAAGCATTAAAATAGGTATCCTGTCCCTGCATAGGCTTGCCAATCCCCAGATCCCAGCAAGGCTTTTCCCGCTTTCCCAGGTTCCTTCCCGCCCCCAGTCAGCTGGCCAGCAGGGGGAAGCTCCACCCCCACAGCTACCATGTGCCTTTCCCCTTCAGAATGCTAGGAGAAAGCTTGCAAAGGCTTCCTTTTTGGATGGTGTGTCTGTGTCTTTAAGGCTGAACGGGGGTGGAGTGAGCAGGCAGAACAATGTGACTGCTCCCAGGAGCTGTGAAAGCAGCCCAGACCCTCCGTTTGCTGTGCAAGCTTTTCAGAAGGTCGTTTGCATAGTAAAGGGTAAACGTGAATCTTTGGTTTCCCTGTGTTATTGGAAGTTCAGCAACTCGTGAGTAAATTGCCCCAGTGAGACCACACAAGTGTGGGATTGCAAACTGTTTTATTTTTGCTTCTCTGCGTGTGTGTGTGTGTGTGTGAGAGAGAGAGATGATTTGCAGCTGCTTGGGTGAGGAAATGAATACTGTATTCAGGGGAACTGCACTGCTGTGTTTTTATTTATTAATTTTAGGAAAAGTCTCCTGGCTCCACCCCCAAAGTCTCCTGGCCCCACCCCCAAAGTCCCCAGATATTATCTGAGTTAGACTTGGCAACCCTATTCCTGCAGCCTGAACCATCCGTTCTAGTGCCCCAGGATTTTATTGTTGTCTGACCATGAGTGGGTCAGCTCTAGGCCTTTGTATGCAGTAGAATGAGATGGCAGAGTTGGGAGGATCGCATTTTAAAATGCTCTCATCTGTGAAAAACTTCCTGGAAATAGATAATTAACGTATCTGGGAAAAGATGGGGCTAGAAATGTGCTTCCTGATGTGGTCATTTTTTTTCTTGCAGTATGTGTGAGGGTCTCTTTACATGTGGAAGTATTCAAAATAGCACCTCCCCAACCTTGCTGTCTGAAGTGGTACCATTCGTTCAGCTTCTTCAGAATTCTGCTAGATCTGTAGGCCAAGCTTTTCGTTGCTCAGCTGGCAAACAACTGGCCAAGGCGGGATTTCGTCTAAGGCCTCGACTCCCAGGCCCTGCTCTCCTCACTGTGAGACAACGTGGTGTTGATCTCTTCCTTTTCCTTCCCCACAGCGCTGCAAGGATCGTCTCAACTCGCTGGCCATCTCAGTAATGAACCAGTGGCCAGGCGTGAAGCTGCGCGTGACGGAGGGCTGGGATGAAGATGGCCACCACTCGGAGGAGTCGCTGCATTATGAGGGCCGTGCTGTTGACATCACCACATCAGACCGCGACCGCAACAAGTACGGCATGCTGGCTCGCTTGGCTGTGGAGGCCGGCTTTGACTGGGTCTACTATGAGTCCAAAGCCCACATCCACTGCTCTGTTAAATCTGGTAAGAAAAGTCAGGGATGGGGGACGTCAGCAGGACCAGGGGCAAGAGTTGTGAGGGCTAAGAGTCTTTGGCGCACGGTGAAAGGCTTGAACTAATGCAAAAATGAGGGAGAGGCTGTGAAAAGTAGCATGCCATACTTCATTGGTTGTTTGTGTCCCAGCAGAACAGCTGTTCTGGGGCCACAGCCCTCTCTTTGTGTGTGCGGTTTGTGGGGATTCTGCCCTCGTGGCTGATGGGAGAACAACTTTAAGAACAACTCACTCCCCCCCCCCCCAATTTATTTTAGAGCAAGTACTTTGCCTGACTCCTAGCATATGAGAATCTAAGTCAGGGGGGTGTCAAACATGTGGCTGGCAGGATGAATCCAGCCTGCGCAGATCTCAAATCTGTCCCCTGAGCAACTTCCTTCTCCTGCGTCCTTTTCCAGGGCTGCAGCAGCAGCCACACCATTGCTTTCTTTTCCCACAGTTGCCTCAGTGGCTCTTTGCTTCCTGTCTCTTGCCTCCCCACCCCCAAAGAGCTCCCTAACTGCTTTCTGTTTTGTGCAGGAGAGATACAACAACAAGCCCCTCCCCCTCTCTCTTTCACACACACAGAGTTTCTGCTTCCTTCTCCGGGGCTGCTCCTCCTCCTTTGGGGAGAAAGGGAGGGGAGGAAATAGAGAGAGAGAAAACAAAGTTGGAGTCCCATGGCAGCTGTAAGACCAACAACATTCCACCCTCCCCAGGTATAAGCTTTTTGTGTGCAAGCACACTTCTTTATAGGGAGGGTGGATTCTTCTGACAAGCACAATGTAAATTGAGGAAATTATTCTGGCTTATTCTGAAAAGGGTTTTTTTAAAAAAACAAAAACAAAAATTGGATTTCTCTGTTCCTATCAGGATTTATTTTCTTTCAAAAAGACCCTGATTGGTCCTTATATTGTGGATAGTGGAATGGTTTCAGACGGCAAGTGATAATGGCACATGTTGCTAATGGGACAGAAAACTAACTCTGAATTCAGTCCAGGAGGATGTATTGTCTTGAACTTCATTATTAATTGCAATTCAACGGTCTGTCTTTGTAAATTCCCTTTGAAATTCCTTTGTAGAGCACTGCTACTCTTAGGTAGCAACTGAATGTTGTGGTTTCTAATGTCAGATTTATGTCCATTTCTTCTTTGGACTTATGTCCATTTATTCTTTGGACAGAATCCTCTTGGATGAAACCGAGACCTAGGTTTCCTGTCTCATCACCAGTGCTGGTATCTCCATGCCTTTTACCCTTCTGCATATCACACCTAATCCAATCAAGCCTGCTATTGCCATTTGACTTCTGAGATCACTTTTATAAAGTTTATATCTTTGGTACCTCATATTACATTTCATAGTATGCATGGGATTGCCAGGTCCTACCTGGCTGCTGGTGGTGGGGACGGGATATAATCCATAATGGAGAGGGCAGGATATAAATCTAATAAAATAAATAAATAAATTCTGCCATAGAGTTATATACCAAAATACTAGAGTGTCCCTGCACAATATGCCCGGTGTGATTATGTCTCTTCCAGGTGATGTCATTGTGCTGGGCATGTCAGGCACCATCAGAGCTCTTCAGGGACAGGGGGAGACCTGCCCCTGAAGAGCTCTGATGGGGCTTGATATGCCCAGTGCAATGATGTCACCTGGAAGTGACATGATCCTGTGCCAGCAGGTTGGAGGCCCTGTGGTTGGGGGGAAACCTTGCCCCCAGCTGGAGGTCGGCAACCCTAGATATGGGTAATCTCATAATCCTGCTAGATCTGTAGGCCAAGCCTTTCGTTGCTCAGTTGGCAAGCAACTGGCCATGGTGGGATTTCGTCTAAGGCCTCGACTCCCAGGCCCAGCTCTCCTCACTGTGAGACAACGTGGTGTTGGTTTCTTCCTGTTCCACCCCCTGGAACGTGAGTTTTGCCCAACAAACTGACATTTATGTCAGATCCATCCCTCATAAAAAATTAGTTCAAAACCTCTGATCGGAGTCCTGGTGGAGGAGAAGGAGGTGGTACAATGGATTATATCACTGAAGTTCAGCTGGTGGATTTCCATTTTGAATGTTCCTCCCCATTAAAAACTCCCTGCAAGCAGAAACCTACTACAGCAAGGAAGAAGCTTCTGTACTCTTTGCTTGCTCTGGGAGTTCTGCAGAGAGTTTTTAACATGGGAAGTGTTCCAAAGATTGAGCTTCCACCTGCCGTCTCAAGTGGTACAATCCATCTGCTATATAGGGTGTCTGCCACCTTGCTGCCTGGCTGTCTGACCATGTTTGGTATAACGGGGCTAGAACATGGGACACATACGTACTTTAAGGTCCAATGATGGGTTAAAGGTATATAAGATATAGTCCACAAACCTCCCACCCCAAAATGGTACACATTCTCTCTCTCTCTCTTTCTCTCTCCGCCCTTCCCCCATCTGAGTTAAGCTCTGTCTGTTAGAGGGCAGAACTAGGAATAGTGAGATGAGTGTAAAACTGAGTTGTGTATTGGGATTAGGTGCTGTGGGGCTCCCCCTGCTGGCCAGAATACCACACTTTGACTGTGGCCTCTTGTTCCTATCCTTTGATCATTAGCGTGACCCGCTGGTATCCTGGCCCTTTCCAGACCTAAAGGGTCTCTGGCTGATGGGGAGGAGGTGCCTTTGCCCAGCTTTCACCTTACAGAGCCTGGCCCAGCAGCCAAATCTCCATCTGTCTGCCTGCGACACGCCAGGAGTGAACGGCGCTGGAGAAGGAGACTGGCTCAGCCAGAGAGGAACACAGTCCCCACCCCTTTGGCACTGTGGCTTGTGCTTCCTTGAACTCCCCTGGATGGAGTTGTGCCAGCCAAGTAGAAAAGAGACATTCTCAAACAGCTTCCGGCCCTTGGATTTTGGGTACCCAAAGCCTTGACATCTGCAAAGCTGCATCCAGCCTATATGTGGCAAATGTGTTAAGGACTGAAGGTTTGCCCTGAGTGTGTGACACGCCCCCTCAAAAACGAGGCATCTCGGACTGCCAAGCGATGTCTCCAGAATATGTATTTAACGTATCTGCTCTAAAAGCTAATTATAGGAAATGACTTTCACTGCTCGGGATTTTGCGTCCGCCATTAGGTGCCTGCTTTCCTCAAAGAGTATTGCGACATTACGAAATGCCTGGAGAAAGATTCCAGAAGTTGGAGAACTGGCTTGGTAGTAGATGACTGAAGGTGTACAAATTTTGCAGGGAGGGTCCTGGATACTGAATGCTATGATGGAAGTCACGGAGAAGAGGAAAGGGAGAGCCAATATCGTGGGAGGCCACCCCAAATGCACCCTTGTGAGAAAGCCAGCTACAATGTTTGACAGCCCTTGGGGACCGCAAGCTCTGGGAGGAAAAGATCCTCCTGCATCCCATGTGGATGGATAAGATAGATCAGCTGTTCAATGAGAGTTGCTGGGTACAGAAGAAATGCCTTGGCCTGTACTAGCTGGGGAGAAGAGTATGCTTTAAAGGATGACTCTTATGTGGATGGAAATGCTGTGTACCGTGGGCAGCTGGCCTGCCATAAGTACCTTATTAAATGACCTTTATTTTTGTATACCAAGTGTGTGTGGCCTTTTCTGTTTGCTGCTCCGCATCTCTTCTGCTCAGTTTCTGCGAGTTCCCGCCTGTTTTAAACAAATTGCAGTATATTTTGAAGCATTTTAAACTTGCCCTTTCCCGAAACCTGGAGTTTAAGGCACAATCTTTATATTTAATGGATTACCCTTTTCCTGTCGCATCTGATACTAGATTGACTTTTAGCAGTGGACACTTTCCCTGAGGACTTCTGAGAATGTTCAAGGTGGGCAAGAAGCCAACTTGCCTTGTAACTTACCAGGAAAGTTCCCAGTGGGCCACTGGTGGCTAGAAGCAAACTTAGGGTGTTTTCGCACAGGGCTTACCCCGGAGCGACGTCCCTCTTCACCGCGCAGCGTCTGCGCGGATTTCGCACCAACTGCTCCGCAGAACCCGGAAGAGCTGCGAAGTCCCGCGGCTTTTGCGTCGCAAATGTAAACCGCCAAAAACCAGTTTACATTTGCAACGCAAAAGCCGCGGGACTTTGCGGCTCTTCCGGGTTCTGCGGAGCAGTTGGTGCGAAATCCGCGCAGACGCTGCGCGGTGAAGAGGGACGTCGCTCCGGGGTAAGCCCTGTGCGAAAACGCCCTATGTAAAGTGAGCCCTGCAGTTCTGGCAGCATCAAAATAGCCACTTGGCACAGACCTAGAACGTAACAGTAATAGTAAGGGGAGCCTGTACTCTCTGTCATGGTCTGAGGTACAGGGTCTCTGGAGTATGGCCAACTCAACTTGCTCTAAAAAGGTAAAAAGGGAGTCCCCTGTGCAAGCATCAGTCATTTCTGACTCTGGGGTGATGTCACATCACGACATTTTTATGGCAGACTTTTAATGGGCTGGTCTCCTCCAGCAAGCTGGGTACTCATTTTACCAACCTCGGAAGGTTGGAAGGCTGAGTCAACCTTAAGCCAGCTACCTGAACCCAGCTTCCGCCGGGATCGAACTCAAGTCGTGAGCAGAGCTTGGACTGCAGTACTGCAGTTTACCGCTCTGTGCCAACTTGCTCTAGGGCTGTGTTAATATCCCTGCTTATCCCTGTACACAAGGTGTACCAATTTGGGCTTCACTTGGTCTACATACCGCAAGGAAAGCCCTAGACTGTCTGGAATGCGATCTGATCTTATGAACTATTTATTGCACATTAACAAGATTCAAAATTGCGTGGGCTACTGCACATCAGCAACATCCAGACATGGCACAACTGGTAACACTTGCACTTTTCTAACATCCCATGTGAAAACTGCTTTGATAGGTATCAGTCAAGAGAGGGCAGCATTTGTATGCCTCTTTGTACCTTCTGTTGTTTGGGGTTGGCTCCTGGAAGTACAGACAAGAGGCTCAGTTAAGCAGCCTGCCTCTCATGTAGCAAACAGAGAGCCAGTTTGGTGTAGTGGTTAAGTGTGCAGACTCTTATCTGGGAGAACCGGGTTTGATTCCCCACTCCTCCACTTGCACCTGCTAGAATGGCCTTGGGTCAGCCATAGCTCTGGCAGAGGTTGTCCTTGAAAGGGCAGCTGCTGTGAGAGCCCTCTCCAGCCCCACCCACCTCGCAGGGTGTCTGTTGTGGGGGAGGAAGGGAAAGGAGATTGTAGGCCACTCGGAGCCTCTGTCCTTGAAAGGGCAGCTGCTGTGAGAGCCCTCTCCAGCCCCACCCACCTCACAGGGTGTCTGTTGTGGGGGAGGAAGGGAAAGGAGATTGTAGGCCGCTCTGAGCCTCTGTCCTTGAAAGGGCAGCTGCTGTGAGAGCCCTCTCCAGCCCCACCCACCTCACAGGGTGTCTGTTGTGGGGGAGGAAGGGAAAGGAGATTGTGAGCTGCTCTGAGCCTCTGTCCTTGAAAGGGCAGCTGCTGTGAGAGCCCTCTCCAGCCCCACCCACCTCACAGGGTGTCTGTTGTGGGGGAGGAAGGGAAAAGAGATTGTGAGCCGCTCTGAGACTCTTCGGAGTGGAGGGCGGGATATAAATCCAATTTCTTCTTTTTTCAAACACAAACAATGAAGATATAGAGGAATGATTCTAAAATCACTATACTTGCCCCTAGGGATCCCCTTTGTTTGGAACCACACAAGTGGTCAAAAGGTTTCACACCGCTTTGCTCAGCAATTCAATGAGATTTTTATTCCTGTGGGGCTGAGGCTGAGAGTGTGTGGCTAAGCTGATCAATACAATGTAAACCAAAAATGGTCAAGGAAGAAAACCACTCAAGACCTTCTAAGCAAAAAAGAAAATAGTAAATACACACATTTTAACTAAAGATCTGTCTGAAGAGAGCAGACTTCTACCAATATAGCATTCAATCCTTAAGTAAAGTTATACTACGACAAATTTACATGGCGGTCTTCACTGTGTTTATTAAACAAAATACATTCTGTCACCCAGATGAGGTATAACTGCACTTCAGACTTAGAACAGTTCAACGGTAATGTCCGGTAGGAACTATAATTCTCTTGTTCTCTCTCTCATTCTCTCTGCTTCCCTCCCTCTCTCTCTGGGGTGGGGATGTCTGAACATGCGGGCCCCCATTGTTCTGGTCATTCCAGCTTCATGGAGGGTGTGAACTTGGGTATGTGGGCATCCGA
Organism: Heteronotia binoei; assembly: GCF_032191835.1. Taxonomy (NCBI): domain Eukaryota; kingdom Metazoa; phylum Chordata; class Lepidosauria; order Squamata; family Gekkonidae; genus Heteronotia; species Heteronotia binoei. Next base: position 176,375,267 of record NC_083243.1, on the reverse strand, counting down.
GTTGCATTAACCATCCCCGTGAGCTGAACCTTTCTGTTGAAGAAGGCACATTTGGGCTGTGGGCGACATTATTGCTGCTTCTATCCCAACTGCCGCTTGACATGAAGGAAAATCTCCGTTGTTTTGCTGATGGCTCAGTTGACTTACCTTTGAGTAAACTGTCTTCCACGAAGCAATATTTGTGTGGTTTGTATGTGTAATCCCTCTTGAAATGTCGCTGTTTACAGAAAGTACCTGGTGACTAACCAATCCCCTTTGTTTGAGTGCTTTCCATTGGTCCTTTGAAAAATCGATAGATTTCTTGGCCATTTAGAAGGCATCCCCGAGTAGCCATTCTCTGACATTCCATTTAGCATCATCCTAGTAACTGGGCTTGTCTCTCTGTTTCTGTGTCTCTTTCGGTCTAGAGCATTCAGCAGCAGCAAAGACAGGAGGTTGTTTCCCAGCCCAGGCACTGGCAACTCTAGAGAACGGGACCAAGATTCCACTGTGGGCACTAAAGCCTGGGCAGCAGATCCATGCCATGGATGACCAAGGCCATCTCATATACAGTGAATTCCTGACATTTCTGGACAAGGCACCTTCGAAGCGTACTGCTTTCCGCGTCATCGAGACACGAGATCCACCCCGTCGCCTCACTCTCACAGCAGCGCACCTCCTTTTTGTGGGGGACAATGCCACAACACCCATGAAGGCTGTTTTTGCCAGCCGAGTGCGTCCAGGCCAATATGTGTTGGCCGCAGAGGGGACTGAGCTGCGGCCAGCCAGAGTAACAGCTGTCTCTGAACAGATGGACGTTGGGGCGTATGCTCCCCTCACCGGCCATGGAACGGTGGTGGTAGATGAGGTGGTGGCTTCTTGCTTTGCATTGGTGCAGGAGCAGCACCTGGCACAACTGGCCTTCTTGCCCCTTCGACTCTATCACAGCCTGACAGGTGGCCATGGGACCCATCCGGAAGGTGTGCATTGGTACTCCGCACTGCTCTATCGTCTGGGCCGGATGCTCATAGCTTCAGACAGCTTTCACCCACTGGCCATAGCACAGTTTGACAGCTGAGCTGATGTGACAGAGGGGAAAGACCAGGTCACCTTCCATGGTTCTAGGAGGGGCTATATGGTAGCCAGAATCCTGTTTGTGGGGAAGGTGGGGCGCAGGACCTGTCCACTGGCTCCCTATGACCTTCCCGAAAACGAGGGCTGGAGGGAGGTGTTGACTCCTCCATTGTTTCCAAAAGGCCTTTTTTGGCTACAGAAAGGGGATGCCCAAGGCTGGGCTCATATGCTGCTATTACGGTTCAAGAACCTCCAGTACAACATTGAGGGGCTAACCAGGTGGATGCGGGTAGCAAGTGGAGATCCTGAAGCTTGGGATGAATGAATGAGGGGCAGGAAATCCTGCACTCCAATAGGCAGACTGAGAAAGTGTGTGTGTGTGGAGGGGGGTATGAGTGATCTGAAGCAACAGGACAGCTGCAAGGAGACAGCTGGAAGGGGTTAGAGTCCTACGAAGCTGTGGGGAGGGGGTCCTAGATAAGTCCACAAAAATACTTCCCTCAAGAGCTGGGACTCTCTAGGCACTGCCTTGTTGTGCTTAACAGCATTGTAACATCTACAGCAGCCATATGGACGACAATATGGGGACCTTCTTCATCGCAGAAGGAAGGGAGGGGGATCATTTTCAGCAGCCAGTCGCGGGCTTGTGGGCAGCAACAAGCAGGCAGGCAGGAGAAGGACACCAATTACGATGAGGGAACAGACAGCAGAGAGAGGATGTTTCAAGAAAGCACCCGTCTTCTCTGGATTCACTGGACACAGCCTAAAATTAACAAACACATTCACCAACCAATGACAGCAATCACTCCACCTTGGAAGACTGGAGAACAGGCTGCAAGGTGTGTGTGAAACCTTTCGCCACGCTTTAAGCAACCACCTGACTGTATTTCCCAAGGGGTGGTTAATATCGAATCACCTGAGTTAAAGGGGGTCTCAGAAAGTTCCCTGAGGGCAGAAATCTGGACGTGGGAAGTCTCTGTTAGCGGCAGGGCAAATGGATGGTGGAGCAGGGAAGGGCTAGAGAGATTGATCCTGTTACCTCCACACACACCCCATTTCCCTTTACCTCTTAATGGTACTGGAGGAGCTGACTTCCTCCTGGGCTCTAATCTCCTGTGATCACACCATACCGAACTGGACAACCCTGCTCGAGTAACACACGGCAATGATGCTGAGATGCTTCTGTGGGGAACAGCAAGGGGTGTCCACACCTCCTTGGGATGTGCATGTGTTGTTGTGGCTGTCCTAGATATGGTCATCAGTAACATGGTTTCATACGCTGTCAGATATCCTTCACAGGGGCATGGGGCATTTCAGGGGAGAATCAGGAGGCAGGTTCCCAGACCAGTTCAAGGCATGGCACACCCACTGCCTTCTCCTGCCCCAGCAGTGACAGGAAACGATGCTGCTTTCTGCATTGCAGATGGTTGGGGATGAGCTGAGCCCTGGCGGTGCATCTGTGCTCTCCTTGTGATTGTTGTGCTGCCGTGCGTGGCGAGCAGCCTCCTGTAGTATTTTCTCAGTTATATGACCATGCTCATGCCCTATGGCACAGTTTAGGAAGAGCTGCTCGCTCGTTCACTGTTGGCACATAAGAGCTGCTTCTGAGTGAGCAGGCAGTAAAAACCTTCTCTCTTTACCCAGCTACCCCTTGTGCTAAATATGACCAACTATTGTTGTGGGTAAGCTGGCTTGTAAAAAAAAGCTTGTGGGCTAGTCACTTTGGGAAGCTTCGTAGCAGATTTTCTTGTATGTCAGTAATATCCAAGATAGAAACAGTCGCAAGAGAAACAGCCTTCAGATGGGCCCGAGATAACTTGTTTCTGAGGATCTCCTCATTGTGTCTGAAGCTTAGAGCAATTTGTGCCCATCAAAACCAAGAACCATCCCTGTCCTCCTCTCCCATCTCCTGCCCATCTGATCCCATCCTTGCCCACCAGGGGAACCCAACATGGGTAATGAGAAATGTGGCCGTCCCTTGATGGCCGCCCCATTCAGAAACCTCCATCCCAGGGTGGCTCCAGGGTGGCGTTTGGGAAGTGTCCTTTCCTCTCTCACATTGCATTATTTATTTTACCTGCAGTATGCAGAGAAGTCAAATATTTCCTTGGTGAGTATGGGCTTCCCCTAAGTGACATCAAATGGGGACAGAGACAATGTTTTCTAGCCATATAATTATTTAAGCACCCCCCCCTCCCCCAAAATGTGTGGTTGTTACGGGACCGTTGTGAGCGTGAGAGAAACTGGCAAAACTTTTGTCTCTTCACTGGATGTACATTTTCCCAAAGAGGTGAGAAGCCCAATAAATCTCTTGATCTACTGGGTAACTGCGTCTGTGCTCTGTTAAATGCTGTTCGACCTTCTGTGAGTTAAAACAACATCAACACATGTACACACATACACAACCAGGTATGATCCCTTGCTTCAAATGTCAGAAATGAAGTAAACATCAGGATGTGCTCGCTGGGTTTCCTAGAGTAACGGGAGGATGAATAGACAGGCCATCCCTGCTGCGCCTTCAGCCATCTTTATCCAAAAGTCAAAGGGAAGGCACCCAAGCCAGAGGGAAGACCATGGGTGTTTTCGCACTCACGTTTTACTGGCGCCACGACCCTCCTCACGCCGGCGAATCTGCATGGATTTCGCACCAGAAGCGCCGGCGCACCCAGAAGCGCCGGCTACTTCCGTCGCTAAGCCAGCGCAAACGTTTTCCTGCATCTTTGCGATTTCCGTTTGCGCTGGCTTAGCGACGGAAGTAGCCAGCGCTTCTGGGTGCGCCGGCGCTTCTGGTGCGAAATCCATGCAGATTCGCCGGCGTGAGGAGGGTCGTGGCGCCAGTAAAACGTGAGTGCGAAAACGGCCCATGTCAAGTCACCTAGATAACCAACACCACATGAACAGTGGCAAGACCTGGGAGACAACCTGCAGTATAATTTCGTTGCCTTTCTTCAAGGCAGAAATATCAATAGAAGACTCCGACCTGAAACCCCATTGCCCTGTCAGCCTATATGACATGGGGTTTGCCTACAGTAATGGTCTGTTTGTGAGGGGGGTGGGGGTGGTGAGGGGTGTCTGTTACACTTTTCATTGGGCTGTGCCAGTTCAGGACTGAGGGCCTCTGACGTGAAATGAGACAGACATTCTATTATTGGCTCTAGTAATCACGGGACTGGATTTATTCATTTGTGCTGCACGAAACAGATGGTATACACCTAGCTGTTGCTTTGGGAGCATTCCAAACTCATTCGGCATATTAAAAAAACCCCAAAAACTATATGTGGTTAGGAAATATATACCTACCCATCTAGTAGTTTTTAAGATGTCATAAGACTCCTTGTTGCCCTGACCAGGATAGCCCAGAGTAGGCCAATCTCAAAAGTTAAGCGAGGCCAGCCCAGGTTAATACTTAGTTGAAGGACCACCATGGAAGTTGAGAGCTGCTGTGCAGAGGCAGGCAAAGGCAAACCACCTCTGAACATCTCTTGCCTTTAAAACCCTATGGGGTTGCCATAAGTTAGTGGCTGTTTGATGGCAAGAAGTAGTAGTAACAGAACCTCATTTTGGGCAGGAGCCCACAGGAGCAGAGCTCCAGAACCGCTAAATTTTATTGTTCTTTTTCTTTCTCTCTTCCCCCCCCCAAAAAAAAATACTTGCTTCTGGGCTCCATTGTTCAACCCCCCTGTGAGAATATTGCTGAACTCTACGATCTGACAAACTTTCTGATATTTTTCTCCACAACAAAAAAAATGGGAAAATAACCAAAACATATAAAGCAGACGGATGGAAATCTTTCTCATGCCACTGTGGCCACACAGGAGGAGGTAACTGTAAAAGTTTGATGGAAGTTAGGTATTATTGTGACTATTATAATTCAAGAAGCATTTTAAAGGAGATGTTAAGCTGATATAATTTAGTACAGCTTCCGATGATGTCAAGGGTGTGTGGCATATGCAAATAAGTTGTGCTAATGAGAGCCAAGTTTGGTGTAGTGGTTAAGTGCACGGACTCATATCTGGGAGAACCAGGTTTGATTCCCCACTCCTCCAATTGCAGCTGCTGGAATGGCCTTGGGTCAGCCATAGCCCTGGCAGAGGTTGTCCTTGAAAGGGCAGCTGCTATAAAGAGCTCTCTCAGCCCCACCCACCTCACAGGGTGTCTGTTGTGGGGGAGGAAGGGAAAGGAGATTGTGAGCCACTCTGAGACTCAGAAATTCAGAGTACAGGGTGGGATATAAATCCAATATCATCATCATCATCATCATCATCATCATCATCATCATCATCATCATCATCATCATCATCATCTCTTTTTTCTACGAAATGACCCCTGTTAGTAACAACAACAACTCCTTTTCAGGTTTATGCCCAACCATATTAGCCCTCTCTGTATCCACAGTACAGCAATGGAGAGACTGCCATCCAGCTACTAAGGCTAACCTCTTAGATAGGAAGGAAGAGGTAGCTTTTCTGCAGATGGTTGATGTACTTACTGTGGGCTGGCGATCATATGGCCAATTCTTGGAAGCACAATGCTGCCACCTAGTGGTCAGGATTTTATGGAGCATGCGCGTAAATTCTCTTTTATAGAAAATGGTAACTTCATTGAGAACCACCATTAGCAATTCATATTTCTCTACCCAAGCTGAGATGTCAAATATCTCAAATGTTTTAAGTGTTCTCAGTGGAAATGTTTAAGCAGATGAACTCTAATCAAAAGGTCTGATTTCTGCCAAGCAATTTTTGCAATTAATCTCTTTAGTTCTGTATCACAGACTTAAACACAAAGAGTAAATGGTGTACTACCGACACAGGCTGCACAGACATCTGTTGGGAAAACTCCAGCTTTGTGTAGCTTGCATTAAATAGGGGGCTCCCTTCCAGTTGATCATGACTGAAGACAAGCAAAGCCCTCCGGGCTTCTGCCTCCGGCTCTGATTATAAGTGGGCAGTAACTTCCTCTCAGTACCTTCAAGTATACTGTACAGAACTGAATCATAACTAAATTATTTTTGCAATTCTTATTAAAATTAGACAAAAAACATTTATTAAAGTAATTTAATTATAACATATGTATGTGCAAAGTGAACAGTCCAGGGGGAAGCAACTGATCGGTTTCTTCAGAATTTTTGAAAGATGGTTCTCCCCAACTCTAGAGTCTTTGATCTCTCTCTTTAAGAATGCGAGCTCCACCTCTCAACTAAAGGTTTCCAAATGAAATGTTTTAATAGTACAAGAAGGAGACTCTATTTCAACAAAGCCAAAGCAAAAACCCATTTTGAAGTCAGCACACACACACACACACACACACACACTAATATACATGAACTGAGGTCAACCAAATGAAATTTTAAAAAAGACATCTGTCTACTAGATCATTTAGAACAGGGGTGTTGAACCCATTTTGTTGTGAGGGCCAAATCTGACATAAATGAGACCTTGTCGGGCTGGGCCATGTCGGGCCGGCCCATTTGTGTACCTCTTCAAGATTAGATAGCAGAGATATAAACTTTATAAAGGATACAGACAAACACAATTAAAGGTATTTTTTTAAACTTAAAACATGCTTAAGACATTGGCACTTGGTGGTCTTAAAGGTGTTTTCTTTCTATTTCTCCCATGGTATCCAGGGAACTGGGCAAAGGAAGCTCTGGCTCTTTCCTTCCTTCCCCAGGGGACCAGGAGGGGGAGAAACCTCGGCCAATAGAAGGAAGAGAGGCTTGGTTTAGAAGCCCTGCTGTGCAATTGAGAGAGCCTAATAAAGCAAGCTATTCCTCCCCCCTTCCTCCCCAAGTGAGGAGCCTCAGCCAATGAAGAAAATAGAGGTTTTGCTCTGTAGCTCCTGTGTAATTGAGCAAGCCTGGAAAAGCAAGCTGTGATGCTGAAGGAAGCAAGAGAGAGGGAGAAGGAAGCAGATGACAGCCAGTTGCTTGGGGGCAATCAGGAACATCTCATATTTTAATGCTGAGATACACATGCACAACACACACATAGAGCCAAACCATTTCGTAGCTTTAGTAAGATACTGCATTGTTAGAGCTTCCATATCTCCTCACTTTCCATTCAAATCAATTGACAGCTCAAATCGGGGGAGAGCTACAATATGGAGGCTGTACAATGGTGGCAGGATAGGAAGCCTTTGAGAAGAAATGTCTGGAGACAGGTACAACAGAAGAGGTCAGAAGAATACCAGAGATATGAGAAGAGCCTGATAAAGAACCAAACACACCCTCTTCTGCATTTGTTAAGCCTTTAAGATCAATTCGGTAAAATGAGGACCCAGCTTGCTGGGGGGAAAGTGTAGATGACTGGGGAAGGCAATGGCAAACCACCCTGTAAAAAGTCTGCCTTAAAAATGTTGTGAAAGCAACATCACTCCAGAGCTGGAAACGACTGGTGCTTGCACAGGGGACAACCTTTACCTTTTTAAAGATCAATTCCCTTGATCTTGGCCATTCCTCAAAATGTCAGCAGAGGGAGCTGCATATCCTTTTAAGGAGTGGAATTTGTCACTTCCAGGCAAATCATTGGGTCCTTCTGCTCATGTCTCCAAGAAGGCTTCTGCTATGCTCTCTTCCTCCATAAATGACTAAAGCAAAACTCACCATAGAGGCAGAGCCCATCTGTCCAGAAGCAGAATGTGTGAGTTGTTCTGAAAGACTCGGGGAGCCAAAGTAACAGACTCTTTTGTGAATGAGGGACATCTTTCAAAAATTCTTTCAAAAATTCACCGGTGGCTCAGTGGTAGAGCATCTGCTTGGGAAGCAGAAGGTCCCAGGTTCAATCCCTGGCATCTCCAAAAAAGGGTCCAGGCAAATAGGTGTGAAAAACCTCAGCTTGAGACCCTGGAGAGCAGGGGAGGGATGGTGGCTCAGTGGTAGAGCATCTGCTTGGGAAGCAGAAGGTCCCAGGTTCAATCCCTGGCATCTCCAAAAAGGGTCCAGGCAAACAGGTGTGAAAATCCTCAGCTTGAGACCCTGGAGAGCCGCTGCCAGTCTGAGTAGACAATACTGACTTTGATGGACCAAGGGTCTGATTCAGTATAAGGCAGCTTCATATGTTCATATGTTCAATGTCCCATCTGTAGTGCTGATTTTGTACAGAATGAAATACATTAATCATGACTCCCTGGCAGAAAATCCTGACCCAACAACAGGTGAATGGGAGACCAGGAATGTGCAACTGAGGGCAATGTCATCCCTCTGAATTCATTCACCTCACTTTGTGTTTTTTAGACCAAAAAGCTCCTATTCCACTCACTGAATCCTACTCACAATGTACCTGGCAAAGGCGTCATAATATGTTGGTTTGTACATAGGAGGGATATGATTCCATAACAAAATACAGTTAAAAATATTTTACTAGGCATATCACTCTGCTAACAAACCTTAATGAAAGCCAGAAACTGTTGTCTCACTTGGGGCCAGTTTTTCTCAGGTTTTCTGAAACCTTCCCTTTTTTAACAACTCAAGTATAGCTGCTGGGTAGCTGCACTAGCCAGCTAGTTGAAAAACCAGTTATTGAGGTTGTTCTGTGGAAATAACCATGCTGCAGGGAGGACTTCTTTGATGTGTGAAGATGGCCTATGCACCATATTTTTGAAAACAACAAACAAACAGGAGAGGCATGTACTACAGCACCAGAGACAGACGGATCCTATGACCCAGAAGGACAGCCTAAAAAGAGAGAGACAGAGAGAGAAGAACAAACAATACCGCAGGGCATTAATATGGGAAATGAGGGGGCTGCTGAAGTTCTGCAGTAATTCGATTTTTCATTTGAAGTAGCCAACAAGCACTCCCATGATGGGCTGGCAGAGCACAGGGCAAACAGTCTCTAAGGAAGTGTTCTGGTTACAGTGTTGGACAAGTATCTGGGAGATTCATTCTGCCATGGAACTGATTCCCGCACTGCCACAGAAGCTTTTCTGGATGACCTTGGGCTGTTCACATGTTCTCAGCTGAATCTATCTCAAAGGAGTGTTGAGAGAATAAAATGGAGGGAGAATGTTGTAAGCCACTTCGGGTCCCCCAGTAGGGACAAAGGTGGGGACATAAATGGAACTAATAAAAAGGTAAACAATGTTTGTATTCAGTGAGATTCTCCATTGCTGAATATGAGACTGAGGTTTCTCCAGTTTGGTGTAGTGGTTAAGAGCACGGACTTTAATCTGGGAGAACTGGGTTTGATTCCCCACTCCTCTGCATGCAGCTGTTGGTGTGAGCTTGGGCAAGCCACAGTTGCAGTTCTCTCAAAGCTGTTCTCTCAAGATCAGTTCTCAAAGAACTCTCTCAATCCCACCTACCTCACAGGGTATCTCTCGTAGGGAGAGGGAGGGAAAGGAGATTGTAAGCCACTCTGAGTGAATGGAGGGATATAAATCCAATCTCCTCTTCTTCTAATTCTAATTCTTTTTGGAAACTTTTGGCTCTTAGCTGTCATGAGATAATTTGATAGATACTTGAAGAGCATGTGTGATAAACCACTCTCTGCCTAATGTGATTTTATATATATAATATTTAGGGAGTATAATTTATTTATTTATTTATTTATTTATTTATTTAATCGGATTTATATCCCGCCCTACCCTGATAGACTCAGGGCGGCTAACAACAAATAAAAACAACATAAAATATTAAAGCCAAAAATATACAATAAAATCACATTTCAGGAATCCCTGCGCCCACCTTTCCAGAGACCTTGTTGGACTACAAGCTATGCACATTCCAGCCATTATAGAGTTAACTGTTTGTTTACCTGATAGAGGAAGTGATGTATTGTAACCTAAACCCAATTGTGAGCTGAATCTTCTTTACCCACGAAAGATGTAAACACAACACTGGTCAGAAAGGATGTTAGGTGTGAAATGCTTTGATCTTGTATGCAAGCTGAATTGCTCTTCTTCCTGGCGAAATGCTCTTTGGGAAGAAGAACTGTTAGGCAAAGGGGTTGTTATAATCTAGCCATGTAGAGGACAGACATGGTTAGACTAGCTGGCATGCTAAATTGTTTTTCTTTTTTATCCCAAGTACCCTATCCTGATGTTTTCTAGTAAACTTTATTTATTTTGAAAAGCTTAAGCCTCGAATCCAATAGTTGCCACTCCAAGCCTCTGAATTTAACATGTATTTCCCATCAATTGGTAGCAGTGGAGCATGGTTTATATTGGAGTCTGGCATATTGGAAAGTGATTTTTTAAAGTCAGAACAGGCAGACAGTGAAAAGTATTTTAAAGTGACCAGAAGCTGTTTGAAAAGGCTGTATTTTTTTGCTACCAGAACAATTGAGACGAACAAAGGACCTGCCGGGAGCCTAATTCCCTAGAAGAAGAAGAAGAACTGCAGATTTATACCCCGCCCTTTTCTCTGAATCAGAGACTCAGAGTGGCTTACAATCTCCCATATTTTCTCCCCCCACAACAGACACCCTGTGAGGTGGGTGGGGCTGAGAGGGCTCTCACAGCAGCTGCCCTTTTAAGGACAACCTCTGCCAGAGCTATGGCTAACCCAAGGCCATTCCAGCAGGTGCAAGTGGAGGAGTGGGGAATCAAACCCTTGCTTGGTGCCACTGAGCGAGAATCTGCATTTCAATTAGAAGCTGGAAGCACTCCATTCCTGAAGGGCCGCTTTCTCCTGCTGACCTGCTGCAGCCTGAATTCAAGAATGTCTGACACACAAGAGGAAAATCCGACAACATCAACTGTTGTAAGGAATGACGCCCAAGGAAACGTAATGACACACGTTGTGATATACTGATCCAATCAATGTTAAAATTCCATGCTTAAATGCAAGCAGTTTTAGATTCTGGTCGATTAAAATGCAACTGCTCCTTCGTGAAAAAAATTGCTTTGAAGCAGTTTTCAATGAAAATAAGGATGAAATCCCAGGTTTTGCTATTAAAGATAATCGTGCAAAATTAAGAATTCTGAATGCCATATCAGAGAGGGAATCCACTCTGGTCCTGGATTGTGAGACAAGTGCAGAGATATGGAAATTCTTAGAAAAGCAATCATTTAAGACTTCTATGACTCAGAGAACATTTCTCAGAGAAAAGCTGCACCATTTTAAGATGAATGATACAGATTCAATGGCTACCCATCTAAATCAGATAATGGAAGTGGTTTCAGAGCTTAAGAGAATTGGAGCCACGGTGGAAGATGAAGATGTAATAGCTGCTTTATTTAAATCTCTTCCTTAAAGCTATAAAAGTACTGCATCCTTGTTGAGGATGAGAGAGAAACAGGAACTTGACTACATTTTGGACTACTTGAGAGATGAGGCCAGAAGGAGAGAACTTTTTGAAACTGAGAATAAGATGTCTGTACTTAGAGTGCATCCTGGGGAAAAGGAAATTATATGTCATTTTTGTGGCTTGAAAGGGCACTATCACTATTCTTGTAGAAAGAAATTAAAACAAAATCAAACTGCAAATGCTTCTACTGGAGCAGCAACACCCAGTGGGCAAGTGGAGAATAGCAACCAACAAAAACGTGATTAGCCAGCAACCAAGGCGAAGAATGTGTCTGATAGGAATCCTACTTATGCAATTACTGAATCAAATGCAAATCTTGAGAATCATTGGATGATAGACTCTGGAACTTATTTTCATGTCTGTAAAGATAAGACATCTTTTGTGGAATTGGATGAGAATAACTGCCCTAAATTAGAGCAAGCCAATGGACAAATATTGAAAGTTGAAAGGAGTGGGACTGTAATCTTAGATTTTATGGATGAAAGTCAAGAAATTAAAAAGGTTACACTAACAGAATGTGCATGTGCCCCGAGGCAGTCAGCAACCTAGTTTCAACAAAGAGAATTATCAGAAGAAATCATGAGATTGTACTCAGAAAGGAAAATGGAAGTATTGTTGATCCTGAATCTAGAACTGAACTTATACTTGAGGTAGTTGATGTTGATAGTCTTCATTATCTAAAGCTTGCTGCTGCTGCTGATGTACAAAATGATGCTGAAAATATTTCTGATGTAACAAATGTTGTTGGGCCAGTGTATAATACAATGCAATCTGTATGTAAGCGTAAATCATGTCTTTTTAAATGGCACATAACTATGGGGCACCGTAGTGTGCAAAGTGTGCAAAAATTGTTGAAAGAATGTAATGTTGATGTTTTTGATTGTGATCAAATGCAATCTGGTTGTGATATATGTTTAAAGGCAAAAGGTACCGCCCCAAGATACACGGGCAAAAATACTGTACACAATGAACAATTTCTGGAGATGGCATTCTCAGATATTGTAGGGCCAATCAAAGAATCGGCTGGTGCAAGCAGGTACTTTTTTAACATTTATAGAAGCTAAGTCAAGATATGTCTATGTTTACTTGATTAAAAGCAAAGATCAAGTATTTGACAAATTTAAATCCTATGTTGCTACTGTGAGAAATAAATTTGGCAAAATTCCAGAAGTATTGTTCACAGATAATGGAACTGAATACAGTAGCAGTGAGCTCCAAAGGTTTATGGAACAACAAGGCATTCAGCATAAAACTACTACACCCTATTCACCACAGCAGAATGGTGCAGCTGAGAGACTGAACCAAACAATTATGGAAATGGCCAGATCAATGCTAATGCAATCTGGACTGCCAGATTATACGTGGGGTGAAGCTGTAAATACTGCAGTTTATTTGCATAACAGAATTCCATCCAAAGTGACTAACAAATCGCCATTTGAGATTTGGTATGGCAAACGACCCGGTTTGAAACATTTAAGACCTTTTGGTTGCAAAGCATACGCGTTTGTACCTGAGGAGAAAAGGGGAAAACTAGACCCCAGAGCAGAACTTGGTATACTTGTAGGCTATGCCAATGGTGGAAGGGGATACAGAATCCTAGACCCTAACGCATGTACTGTCAAAGAATGCAATGTGGTATATATAGATGGCAACAGTGTTTTGCAAGCTCTTATGCAAGCTGAATCCACAGTACAGAATCCTATAAAGGATCTTACCTTCAGTGAATTTGCTATTTGGGAAGCTGCAGAGACCACCTGTGAGCAGGTAGGTCCACCTTCACAAGAAAGCAATGAATCAGAAGGGGAAGTAGGAAGTCCAAGAGAAGCAGAGACAACCACAGTTACTGTGAGAAAGTCAGCAAGAAGCAACAAAGGTGTACAACCGCCAAGACTTGGAATTTGTGCAACAGTACAACCTGTCAAAGAACCCACAACTTGGAAAGAAATAAATCAACCACCCGATCCAGAAAGAAAGAAATGGATGGATGCAATGAATGATGAAATGAAGTCTTTACATGACAAGCAAGCTTGGACACTTGCAAACTTACCTCCTGAAAGAACAGCTATTGGTTGTAAATGGATATTCAAAGTAAAATACAATCCTGATGGAAGTGTGGATAGATACAAAGCACGTTTAATAGCAAAAGGATACAAGCAAGAACAAGGAATTTACTATACAGAGACTTTTGCACCTGTCATAAATCATGTTGCGTTCAGAATACTTCTAACAATTGCAGCCTCCAAAGGCATGCAAATTGAACACGTGGACATTAAAACAGCTTTCCTCAATGGAGACTTAACAGAAGAAATCTACATGGAACAACCTGAAGGATTTGAAGAAGCTGGAAAGGAAAAACTTGTGTGTAAACTTCAAAAAGGAATTTATGGATTAAAACAAGCTGCAAGAGGTTGTTCAGAGAAACTGATAGAACTACTAAAGAAGCAAGGATTTCAACAAGGGAAATCAGAACCCTGTTTGCTTACAAGACTCAAAAATGGACAATACCAGTACATATTGACTTACGTTGACGATCTGATTTTATGTTGCTACAACAAGGAGGAAATCAAGAAATTGCTGATGAGCTAAATAAAGATGTGGAAGTGAAACAACTGGGAGACATAAAACATTACCTTGGAATACAAATTGAAAGAGCTGAAGACGGAAGTTTTCTGCTGAACCAAAAACACAAAATTATGGACTTTATTGAATCCATGGGAATAAAGAAACATGGAAACATTAGTACAGCAGTTGATCCAGCATACTTAACTTTGAAAGAAAGAAAATTGCTTGAAAACAATCATGAGTATAGAGAAGCAATTGGAAAACTACTGTACTTAAGCAGAATCTTGAGACCAGATATTTCTACTGCTGTTGGAATCTTGAGTAGAAAGACAAGTTCACCATATTACCATGATTGGAATGCCATAAAGAGACTGGCAAGATACTTATCTAAAACTGCTGACTACAATTTACTAATTTCAGCATGTGACAACCCAAGACTAGTAGTCTACATGGCCACCAACTATGGGAGAAATGAAGGAGATAGAAAATCAACAAGTGGAAATGTATTCTTCTAGGGAGATAGTGTGATTGACTGGAACACTAAGAAACAAAAGATTGTAGCTCAATCTACTGCTGAAGCTGAATGTGTGTCTGCTCAAAGGGCATGCAATGAACTGGAATGGATTATTTTTCTTCTTAAGGAATTTGGAATAGAGGAACCTAAACCGGTACTCATGTATGAAGACAACCAAGCATGCATAAGCATATGCAAAGCTGAGGACATAAAACTAGACAACAAACATATTGTCATCAAGTGTTTACTTGTGCAAGAGATGATTAAAGAAGGATTGATTGAAGTACAATACTGCCCTACTGAAGAAATGATCGCTGACCTCATGACGAAGCCGCTTGACAGACTGAAGTTTGAACGACTACGTGAAAGTATGAACTTGATTGAAATTGCTAAGGACTGAAATGTTACATAACTTGAGAAGGGGGTTGTTGGAATACAAGCTATGCACATTCCAGCCATTATAGAGTTAACTGTTTGTTTACCTGATAGAGGAAGTGATGTATTGTAACATAAACCCAATTGTGAACTGAATCTTCTTTACCCTCGAAAGATGTAAACACAACATTGGTCAGAAAGGATGTTAAGTGTGAAATGCTTTGATCTTGTATGCAAGCTGAATTGCTCTTCTTCCTGGCGAAATGCTCTTTGGGAAGGAGAACTGTTAGACAAAGGAGTTGTTATAATGTAGCCATGCAGAGGTCAGACATAGTTAGACTAGCTGGTATGCTAAATTGTTTTTCCTTTTTATCCCAAGTACCCTATCCTGATGTTTTCTAGTAAACTTTATTTCTTTTGATAAGCTTAAGCCTCGACTCCAATTATTGCCACTCCAAGCCTCTGAATTCAGCGTGTATTTCCCATCAGGCCTGCTTGAGTAACTTAAAAATCACAAACACAATGTAAAATGATCAGGATTAAAAACAAAACAATTCCAAAGAAGTCATTGGGCATAACACGACCTATAACAACCATCGAGCAGCCTTTAAGAAATCCATAAACAGACCTTGGACCAGAAGTAGACTCTAAAATAGCTTTTAATTTTTTTTTAATCCCTTAGTTAAAAGCTTGAGTAAAAGGAATTATTTTTGTCTGCTCACTATTGTTGTTGTTGTTAACTGTATTTAGGAATCACCCAATCCCTGCTACTGTAGGGCTCTGGGTGAGGTAGAAGTCCATAAGAAAACAACCAAATAAAACAGTCAAAAGGATAGTAAGGAAACTGCCAGGCCTGCCTCAAGGGCAAAGGCATTCCACAGGCAAGAGGCCATCATGGAAAAATCCCTGTTTCTGGTCTCCACCAACCTCCCCTGTAGGGTCACAGAGAGCAAGGCTTGGAGGGCAGATCTTCACTGGTATTAATTAGCAAATAACCCATGTTTCCCAAGAATTAGCTCCCCCTCCCCCTCTTCTGCTTAATGGAGAATTTGAAGTAATGCTTCAGTGTGGCTCAGCAACCCCCATGTACACAAACTTGATGTCCAGCTCAATACCACAATGAGAATCATCAGTGGATGTATTAAACTCACTCCGGCCTATTGGCTACTCATGTTGCGGCACATCGCTCCCCTGCATCTTCAAAGACAAGATGCTGTTTTTGTGAATATGGGAAGGTCACTGAAAGCAGAGGGCTGCCCATCCACAAAGACATGGCTGACACAGGCCTATCCAGACTCTGACACCCAGCAATAAGGTCAGCACAAATCCTGCAATCACAAATTTTCAGTCTAGGGAATGAATGGTTGTGAACATGGATGCAATTGGCTCCACCTGATATCCGTAACCTGATAAACAGGCCCTCAGGATTTTACATGCCCCAGAAAGTATGGAAGACAGATAATAGAACATGAACAGGTTTTAGCAGTTGTGCAGACCTGTTGTTTAAATGGGGCAAAATACCAGGACCCAAATACAATTATGGTGCAGCCTGCAAAACTATTTTCCATATGTCACAAGATTGTGAGCATTGTGCTTTCCAGGGAGATGCGACAGAGCTCTTTGAACTTTCTCCAGCTGCGATTGAGTGCATTGAAAATTTAGATATTAGTATTTAAGGGGGTTGGCCAATTGGTTTGCATATCTGTTGTATCATCTTGGTTATATTAGGGGAGGGACGGTAGCTCAGTGGTAGAGCATCTGATTGGGAAGCAGAAGGTCTCAGGTTCAGTCCCTGGCATCTCCAACTAAAAAGGGTCCAGGAAAGTAAGCGTGAAAAACCTCAGCTTCAGACCCTGGAGAGCAGGGGAGGGACGGTGGCTCAGTGGTAGAGCATCTGCTTGGGAAGCAGAAGGTCCCAGGTTCAGTCCCTGGCATCTCCAACTAAAAAGGGTCCAGGAAAGTAAGCGTGAAAAACCTCAGCTTCAGACCCTGGAGAGCAGGGGAGGGACGGTGGCTCAGTGGTAGAGCATCTGCTTGGGAAGCAGAAGGTCCCAGGTTCAATCCCCAGCATCTCAAAAAAAAGGGTCCAGGCAAATAGGTGTGAAAAACCTCCGCTTGAGGCCCTGGAGAGCAGGGGAGGGACGGTGGCTCAGTGGTAGAGCCTCTGCTTGGGAAGCAGAAGGTCCCAGGTTCAGTCCCTGGCATCTCCAACTAAAAAGGGTCCAGGAAAGTAATCATGAAAAACCTCAGCTTCAGACCCTGGAGAGCAGGGGAGGGACGGTGGCTCAGTGGTAGAGCATCTGCTTGGGAAGCAGAAGGTCCCAGGTTCAATCCCCGGCTTCTCCAAAAAAGGGTCCAGGCAAAGAGGTGTGAAAAACCTCAGCTTGAGATCCTGGAGAGCCACTGCCAGTCTGAGTAGACAATACTGACTTTGATGGATCGAGGGTCTGATTCAGTATAAGGCAGCTTCATATGTTCATATATTTTATATTATTTTATGCTCCCTGTGTGCAACTATGCCATATGTTAAATAATAACATGAAGGAACTGAAGGCTAAATATTCCTCCCTCAAGAGATTCCTCCATAGAAAAGCTGTACCTTTCTTGTATTGCTGGAGGCAACAAAAAAATGTGTCTGTGATTGATTAATGGGGCTGCAGATCCACTTGTGGATTCCTACCTGACAATGCCTTATGCTGTAACGATGGTGAAGTGCCCCAGGAGCACCTCACCTGCCCTTTGTACCAAACCCATTGCTGCTAAATTTGAAATCATCCATACAGTCTGTTGGGCACTGCCCAGATCTTCCCCTGCTCCAGTGACAGCTTGACACACACTGGCGCAACGCAGAGTGCTGACATCTAGTGATTTAGAGGCCACTAGAAGTGTTTGCCTAATTTAATTAGCGTCTCATTACAGAGAGGCAAGAATGGGCCTCCAGGGCTTAGCAAGGTGAGGCAAGCCAGAGGAGGTTATTCAGAGTCAAATAGCAGCAAATGGGGGAAGCTGCTTGGATTAATAGGGGTGGTGTCAGCAGTCCTGCCTGCTGGGACTGTCCAGAAGAGTGGGGGGGGGGGCTCACTTATAGACATGCATCCTAGTTGCCTAGAATGAAGCAGAGTGACAGCAGTGGGCAAGGGTCTTGCGAAAGAGCAAGGGAGATATTCTGCATAATACATCTTGCTTTTCTGATAGCGAGAGACAGAGAGAGAGACAGAGAGTCTGTTCAGAAGAATGGTAATGGAGAGCCAGTTTGGTGCAGTGGTTAAGTGTGCGGACTCTTATCTGGGAGAACCGGGTTTGATTCCCCACTCCTCCACTTGCACCTGCTGGAATGGCCTTGGGTCAGCCATAGCTCTGGCAGAGGTTGTCCTTGAAAGGGCAGCTGCTGGGAGAGCCCTCTCCAGCCCCACCCACCTCACAGGGTGTCTGTTGTGGGGGAGGAAGGGAAAGGAGATTGTGAGCCGCTCTGAGACTCTTTGGAGTGGAGGGCGGGATATAAATCCAATATCTTCTTCTTCTTCTTCTAAAATCTGGCCTGGGGATTCTATTTTCTCAAGTGCAATATAGGGCTGTATCACTTGCGATTCATCAGGTTCAATGCAACTCTCCTTTTTGGCTTGCTTGCCTGGGACTATGGAAATGGTCAGGCAGGCCACGTGTATATGGTTGGTGAGCCACATTCATTTTCACAATATGTGCAGGCCTGCCTAGGAGCACGGGGGGGGGGGGGGGAATGGAAATTTCCTAGAGCTCTGACTCGCCAAGAAACAAGCCTCCTCAGACTGCAGCTATGTGTGTGTGTGTGCAGGGGGGGGGGGGCGTTGAAATCCCTTGTGCTACAAGCTCTGCATAGTTGCAACACCCATCACAGAAACAGTTGCTTATAGTTGCCTGCAGCTTTTGCTGGGATTGCATTTAGACTGAGATCAATTGCCCTGAAAGTGCTGCAGGAAGAAAAAGGATATCTGAATTCTGGGCTATCTCCAGGCAACCATGCCACTTTCAGAAGTTAAAGAAACTAGTACTTAAGCAGCTGAAAATAAGGTAAGAGTATGGGAACTGCTCCACTCTATTAAGGGCCATTTGTGGCTTGTTTCATCTCATAAACTACGGCCTGATGCTGTGATCCATAGCAAGCAACTTCCCTGGGCAATTGTGGCCCCGATGATGATGGATGAGGTTGGCAGTGGGTGGCAGGATGGGCGGGCTGGGCCTGCCTTGGACCCACCACAATGGAAATGTCTCCATCAATTTGTCTTCATTTCCATGTCAATGGCATGGCTAAGAACGGGCAGCTGTGGGGACAGGACCTTCTGGTCCCATCTGGGATAGTCACCACCTCCTTCATTGGGCCCGGATGATCTTTGGCTCATCCTGCTCCGTTGGTTCCAATTTTATTTTCACTGGTCTTCTCCGCCCCCCAGTCCTGCAAAGGATGTGTGGCTCTATGCCTATTGAAGCAATAAGAAAGGGTTCATTAGCTCGGGGTTGTTAACAAGGGGGCGTCTCCCATTCCCTTCTGTTCTGCTGTCATGTCTCTGTTTGATCAAGTATCCCACGGCTGGCCCTTGGTGTTAACCCCAAACTCCTCATTGTAGGCTGACTCAGTCACATTAGATTAAGAAGGAACAAGAAGGGGACTGTTTCCTTTTAAAAAATAGTTTGAAAATGGAATGGGGCAGATGACAGGAGCTATGGGAATGAAAGGTGGCTGCAGGAAGAGCACAAGCTGACTGAAGGTAGAGAATAAAGTAGGAGTCAAGTAGCACCTTTAAGACCAACAAACTTTTATTCAGAATGTAAGCGTTCATGCGCATGCACCCTTCTTCAGATGAGGGATGAGGTACGGTAAGCAGAGCTACATATAGCTTGTGCGGTTTGGAATGCAAAGTGGTACAAAGTTAAAATCCAATAGTAGAATAGCAAAATTAACAAATTCAGAAAACTTTTGATCTGGATTGCATTAGCGTGAGAAACCAATAAAACAGTAACATATCAGTGAGAATGTCTGCCTGTTAATTATTCTATTGCTAATAAGCCTGGGTCAAAAGGAGGGCATTTATTTCCCAGAAGTTTTCTTGTCCAACTAATTTACCTTATAACATGTAACATAAATATATATCATCATTCTAGTTTGTCATTAGAAAAAAAAATACATTAAAATATAGTGGAAGATGGGCTTAGTATATGTAATGAGATAAACAGCCAATATCCCTTGTTTGAGTACCTTATAACATGTAACATAAATATATACCTTATAACATGTAACATAAATATATATCATCATTCTAGTTTGTCATTAGAAAAAAAATACATTAAAATATAATGGAAGATGGGCTTAGTATATGTAATGAGATAAACAGCCAATATCCCTTGTTTGAGTATGTCAATACAAAAACATTATTCTGATGCACAATTTCCTAAAAGAGAAATACATTGAAATATTGTGGGTATATAGCCATACTTGGTGAAAGTGGGTTTAGCATATGAAATGAGATTAAAAACCCCAAAATCCCTGTTCAGTCATGGGGAGGTGTTTGTTTTGTAATAATTTATAATTCAGTAATTTTCATCTGCATTCTGTTCTTGAAGTTCTTTTGCAGCAAAACAGCAACTTTGAAGTCACTTAATGAATGTTATGGAAGGTTAGTGTTCTCCCACAGGTTTCTCAGTTTTGTGATTCCTGATGTCAGATTTGTGTCCATTTATCCTTTATCGTAGGGTTTGTCCTGTTTGTTTGACGGTAGAGAAAAGTCACTGTGCTGATGCCTTAAGAACACACGAAACAGTTTTATTCTCTATTCAAATCCCTGATCCTCTGAGACCCGTATTTTCTATTCTGACCAACGCTGAATCCCAAGTTCTCAGGTTGAGAAAGGTAGTTTCCAACCCTTACAACAGCATTTGAATTGGAGACCTTGGGCACAAAACCTGAGACCTTCTATATGCACAGCATGTAGTGGGGCCTTAATCAGCTTTCAGACGTGTCTGGCCCACATTTTTCAACACAGCTCTGGCACTCTTGAACCGAGGATCCTGTGCATAAAAAACACCAGATTCCGATAATGGCCACCATGCACCTGGGAGGCCTGCCTCCAAGGCTGCGCCTACACATTGTTAGATATTTATATATTTATTTCATTGAGTTTATATCCTGCCCTCCCCTGAAAACAGGGCTCAGAGAGGAGTGCATCATTGTGAAGAGGGGTGTTCATGTTGAACAGTGTTTTTCACAAAGACGGAATAACCAAAATAACTGAAGTCTTGAAGCTGAAAAATATCCAGCACAACCATCATAGTAGCTACAATATGGGATGTGTCCTATTCAATGGAAGAGCATATGATTGCAAGCATGAGAACCCAACTCAGGCGACAGCCTTTTCAATCAAAAGATCTCAGGAACCAGGACTGGAAAAGACCTCTTGAGGAAGCCATGCTTCATTGGGAGGGCTTCCTGGTATGTTGACAGACTCAAGTCTAATCCATGTCATTAAGACCAGCTGAATATGCTTCTATACCATGGATGAAATAGCAAAATAGAACTTTATTGTCACACCTAAATGACATCCCAAAACATCTGGATATTCACATATTTAGTAAAGCAGGAGTGCTATTACTGTTATTCTAATGTGGAATTATGTGAAAGGCCAAGAGTGACACATTATTCTTTTGCATTAAATCTCTACAGCTGGACCCCAATGTGTTATGAAGTGGGAAATATTAACTGAAAAATAATCTGTGACTAAGAGTTCAGCTGTAATGATTCTAGTAGTAAATGAGCCCTTGGTCTGGACTAGTGATGGGCACAAATCCAACAAGGAATCATGATTCATGCTAAAAATGGCTGATTTATGGTTTGTTCTGAACTGGTTAATCTGATCCCACCGCACCTGAACATGAAAACAAACCAACCTTTTTTTTCTTGGCATGTTTGGTTCATTTTTCCAGTCAGCCTGGCATTGGCATGATTTTCCAGCACACTGTGCTTCTGGTCAGTTTCCAGTGAAACTGACTAGACACTGGAGCTGCTTCCCCCAGCCTCCTGCAGCTTCTAGTCAGTTTCACTGGAAACAGGAGGCTGGGAAGAGTGGCACTGCTGCTTCTAGTCTGTTTCACTTCCCTCCAAGCTTCCTGGGGGTGAAACAGACCAGAAGCTGCAGGGCAGCTTCCCTTTCTTTCCCCAGTGTAACATACTCGTAGAAGAGTTGTAGCTCTGCCTCTTGAAATCCAATTTGCACCAAACACGGAGAGTAGATAGAATCTGCTGAAGAGTTTGACACAAGTTTGGCATCTCTAGCCCTCTCAGAGGCCATTCTACATCTTCCCAAACCAAATGAACCAATGAAGCATGACTTATTCAGGAAATTGAGGAGAAAAAAAACCATGAAATGAATCAAATCACTGAACTGGGCAATCCAATGAATAATTAAATGAAATGAACAACCACTTTCATATTCCTAGTCGGGACCAAAATTCTGTTTCTCTTAAAGGCACACAAAATACACACATCATCACGGATTTGGAAAACGCATGGTCTGGTATAGTGACCGGTCTCATAACCATGCAAGTAAAAGTTCAAGAAGCACACTGTACAACAAATCAGAATATATTTGGTCAAGAATTTAAATAACTGTATTGAGAGGCAGAAGATGAAGAGTGAGACACAATGATTACATAGTCAAGAAAAAAGTCTTAGGATTTACTAACTCTCTCTCTCTCTGTTGTGCAGTTTATTCAATCTGTGCGAGCCTCCCTTCATCCTGCTCTAATCTATCATTACATAAAATTACATAAAATACACACGAAACCCCTTTGCACGTGCCTTTCTAGCTATCACTCCATTTGGAGGCTTGAGGGACTTTGAATTTGTCTCAGTGTTAGTGCTAACTCTTATGTCTGGATTATCTCAAAGCATTTTCTTTTCCCTTATCAACAAAATAGGGGAACGTCTGCTAGAACCAGGAAGGCTTGGTGTATACATGCAGTGAAATGCGGTGGGAATGGGGTGGTAGACTTTGGAGGGATAGTAGACTCTGGAGGAGGTAAAACACACCAGACTGAAGGGAGGGGGAAATCTCATTTTTAAAATGTGTCCCTATTTGAAAAACTGTCGCCATTACAAATTTTCTCCATAAGGAGAACTAGTGCAAAAAGATAAGGCTTTTTGAGAATGTCTCCTGCTGAGCTCCTTTGAAATAAAAATTTATGAGGGAGGATCCCAAGTTGGTGTCTTGTGCTGTGTGTTAGAACAAAAACTTAACAGGGAGTTTTATATGTGAGAGCATTAAAATAACAAATAACAAACAAACAGAATGCCCCCCCCCCTCCTATTTCCAGCTGGAAGTGGTGCAGCGTATCCTACCATCTTATTCTGCTGCATGTGTAGACGAGGCCAAAGACTTATCCTCTTAAACTGAACAGGGTTCTGTCTGTCTGTGATGAAATCACCTTTCCTTCTGCTTACACCATGATCACCTGAGAGAAAAGAGGGACTGTCCTTCTCTTACACTTGGACTGAGCTTGGTCGTCTCGGTGTGTTAATACATTCCAGGGGACAAAGAGAAGGGCTAAGTGAGGGTTCTGGCAATTTTGTACACCGCCAGATTAGCTTATTGTGAACTGCATCAAATGGATTTTAGGTTGCTGAGAGGAGAGGGGGAATTTCTGCCATGGCGGCTGCCAGCCACACACTAATGACTTAATTGACATTTGCAAGGGAGCAGAGGACAGGAGTGCCAGTGCTTTTGTGTGGGCTAGAAATGATGGCTTGAGTAGAAAAGAAGCTAGAAGAGAATGCAGCCATGTGTGTTGGTTCCATTTTCAAATCTTTAGGGCTGGATTAGCAAACGTAGGAGGCTGATGCCTGCTGCTAGCTGGAATTCCTCTGTTATCTCACATTGCAACTACATCTAGCCAGGCAGGGGGTTATTAGAACTTCCCCGTGGCGCAGAGTGGTAAAGCTGCAGTACTGCAGTCCTAAACTCTGCTCATGACCTGAGTTCGATCCCCGGCGGAAGCTGGGTTTTCAGGTAGCCGGTTCGAGGTTGACTCAGCCTTCCATCCTTCTGAAGTCGGTAAAATGAGTACCCAGCTTGCTGGGGGGGGGGGAGTGTAGATGACTGGGGAAGGCAATGGCAAACCACCCTGTAAAAAGTCTGCCATGAAAACGTTGTGAAAGCAACATCACCTCAGAGTCGGAAATGACTGATGCTTGCACAGGGGACCTTTCCTTTCCTTCCTGTTGAACTCACAAGGCCATCTAGTACATTATACTGTGCTTTCCCTGCCACATTTTGTGGGCCATACTTTGGTAACGTTGTCAATTCTGGCTTGGGAAATTCCTAGATATTTGGGGGAGGGTGCCTGGGGAGAATGGAGTTTGGAAAGGGGAAGGAGCTCAGCAGGAAGGTGATGTCATAACCACGTCAAAGGACAGCTCCTCCAATTCCTCCCTATGCCACTTCTTACCACCAATTCTAAGTTTCAAATTTAAATTTGAATTTCCTCTCGTATCACGCACACCTCTTTCCTCCCGCCTTACATCACTTGTAGGCTTCTATATGCATGTTTTCACTACACCACATTAGCTCTTTGATCATAAATGTTTGTGCTGGCATAACTGGCTGCTATCTAGTTATGATCTACTCAGTGGGGGGGGGATCCTCTTTAAATCCTCTGCTGATTTTTCTCAGCGTTAAAGAGAAAAATCCACTCCAAAGACAATTAGTAAGACAACCAGCCAACTGCTTTGAAGCCTTTAGTCTTTACAGATAACAATCAGTTTCTCCTAGTCTCTATGGTATGCCATAGAAGAAATGAGAATCCCAGATCTCCCACTCTCTATAGCCACACTAGAACTCATTCCTCCTAGACTCTATTGTATACCATAAAGCCCACCCTCTAAAATGACTATTTCCCATAGTCTGGAGATCAGTTGTCATTCCAGTTTCGGCCCCACTTTGAGGTTGGCAGTCATCTACTCAGCCTTGATTTCTTCCCACTAAGTCCCTGAAACTTCTACTGCTGCTTCTCTGAGGGGTGGGAGTGGACTTCATCTGTAATATTTCACATGGATGTCTTCAGCCATTTGCACCTGTCTACTATCCCATCTTCTATCACCTACCTATTTTGAGCAACCTTCCTGTCACTCGCTTAGCTATTTGGCCACAGCTGAAATATTGTACAGTCATACCTTGTCTAGTACCATGGACAGCCTCCTCCAAATAGAAGGATTTCCTCCTCTTCTCTCCACCCCCCCCCCAAAAAAGCAATTTCCTATCCCTTTCTTGATACAACCCAGTTTTGACTTGTGAGGGTTTTAACAGCTTGAGTTTCACATATAGTTGGGACAATTTATTTATAATAATATAATAATAATAATAATAATTTTTTATTTCTATCCCGCCCTCCCCGCCGGAGCGGGCTCAGGGCGGCTCACAACATAATGATACATTACATCGGTTTTACATAATAAAAACATAAAAACATAATTAAAACAGTTATAAATTATTAAAATTAACATAACAGTGTGGCGTTATAGAACATTTCCAGCAGCATAACTAGCTTTGTCACTGATTCTGTCACTAGTTGAAGGCCATCCTGAAAAGGTGGGTCTTACAGGCCCTACGAAATTGATCTAAACATTTTAGGGCCCTCACCTCCTCAGGGAGTTGGTTCCATAGCATTGGAGCGGCGATAGAGAAGGCCCGATCCCGGGTGGCCTTCAGTCTGGCCTCCCTTGGCCCAGGGATATTCAACTGGTTTTTCCCAGATGACCTCAGTGCCCTCTGGGGCTCGTGTGGGGAGAGACGGTCCCTCAGGTAGGTAGGTCCTCGGCCATATAGGGCTTTAAAGGTAATTACCAGCACCTTGTACCGAACTCGGTATACCACTGGCAGCCAGTGCAGCCCGCGCAGCCCCGGCTGTATGTGCTCCCATCTTGGGAGCCCCAACAACAGCCTAGCCGCCGCGTTCTGCACCAGCTGCAGCCGCCGAGTTCGACACAAGGGCAGCCCCATGTAGAGGGCGTTGCAGTAGTCCAGTCTCGAGGTGACCGTAGCATGGATCACCATTGCTAGGTCACGGCGCTCCAGGAAGGGGGCCAACTGCTTCGCCCGTCGAAGATGAAAGAACGCGGACTTGGCAGCATTTAGAATTTGGATTGAAAGGAGTAACCATCTAATCATTTTTACAAGATTAAACCAAAGTGTAGGGGTACCTTAAAGGCTAATAAAACTTACTCCAGGATGTGCTTTCCTGAGTCTGAGTTGACTTCATCAGATGTATGAAGAGTACATCCATAACAGATATATTTGTAGTATCAAACAACAAAAAGGCAGGAGGGAGAAGATGTTACAGAAGCCAGTTTAAAACAAGATCCAATCAAAAGAGTAATCAATCTAGTCACGGAGTGAGTGAGGACCACCCTTGACTGCTGAAGATTGGCATGTTAACATAAAATCAGATCTGATCAAGGAAGGTGCAGTGTGAAACATGGTAAACAGAATTAATCCTTCCCCTTTGCTTTGCTTACCCTAGCCTCCAGTGATCATTAGGGACATAGTTAAAATATTAATTCAGTGTGAGAGTCTCAGATATCTATTCTGGAATGCAAGTGTAGCATTGCAACTACCCAGATGCAAACATAGTTGTTACAGCCAGTAAGGGGTCAAAAGGAAGCTTTCTCAACACCTCTGACAGTAGGTTTGTATTCACCTTTCTGAAAGAGTCAGGGGAGACAAAGTGCTGAGCACTCAGTGTGAGCCACAATCATCACCCTTGAAATCTTGTGGTTAGAAAATAAATTGCTGGCTTGGTCCTTCTTTGAAGCCTACCTGGCTGAGTCAACAGGTAACTCCTACTGTGATGTAGGACACGCAGCGAGTATGGCTCAGGCTTGCACTAACAGCAACCGTCTTCTGGTGACCTTCCAGTGGATGACTCCTGGGGGAGCAGAGGGGAGGGCACAGCTGGAATTGGCTGACAGCTACATGGTTGAGTTGGGGGTGGGGGTGGGGGGAGGCAGTCAAATCTAATCAGTGCCCTTTCCCTTAATAAATCATTTGTCTTAATCAAATGCCCACCCTCCCTAGATAATAACTCATGCCATCAGGGACCCAACCGTAGCAACAATGCAGCTAATGGAACGATTTATTTTCCTAATGGTGCCGGGTTTGCCACAAGGAGGGGGAAGGGGCAGGCAGGCAAGGGGACTGTACGGACTTGGGAAGGTGGGGAGGGGGAGCAAGACTTTCTAATTAGTGAATGAAATTTGATGCAAGTCTACAGCAAGATGGATCTGCTGCCTGACAAGAGGCTTTTCAGCTCGGAGCGCTGGTCAAGAGGCGGAAATTAAATTATTTCCAATTCCTTACTAACCTCATGGGAGTCACCCTTCCATTGGGGAAAGGTGGGCCTATTCCTTTAAATAAACAGGCAACTGAAGGACTGAACAGGAATATGCTGACATCTGGGGAGGAGACAATGGCTGGATGTGAGTGAATTACTATCTGCTGTGTTTGGCTTGAACAAAATGCAGGGGATAAGTACTGGGCATGGGGTAAGAGCATCAACTGGCAAAGGGGTGAGCTAAGTACATTCTGGGGCTTGGAAAGGCCAACATTTGCAAGCATTGGCTTCATTTGGCGGGCAAGGCAGCTGGCCCCCTTCCTGGAGCGCGACGACCTAGCAACAGTGATCCATGCCACGGTCACCTCGAGGTTGGACTACTGCAATGCCCTCTACATGGGGCTGCCCCTGTCACGAACTCGGAAATTGCAGCTGGTGCAGAATGCCGCGGCCCGGCTGTTATTGGGTCTCCCAAAGTGGGGACACATTCGGCCGGGTCTTCGGACTCTGCACTGGCTTCCAGTGATATACCGAGTCCGGTACAAGGTGCTGGTTATTACCTTTAAAGCCCTATATGGCCTGGGACCTGCCTACCTGAAGGACCGTCTCTCCCCACATGTTCCCCAGAGAGTACTGAGGTCGGGAACACAAAATCTCCTCACTATCCCTGGGCCAAAAGAAGCCCGCTTGAAATCCACCAGAGAAAGGGCTTTCTCCGTTATGGCCCCTACATGGTGGAATCAGCTGCTGGAAGAGGTGAGGGCCCTGCGGGACCTGGTTCAGTTCCGCAGGGCCTGTAAGACGACCCTCTTCCGGCTAGCCTACACCTAGCTAAGATGAGAACTCAATGTAGCTTGCTTGACGTCTGTTCTATATGTAATTGGAATGTTTACTGGTTTTTAAGGTTTTAACTGTTTTAAATGTTTAATTGCTTATATATTTATATTGTTTAATTGTATGTTTGACTAATTTCTGGAAGCCGCCCTGAGCCACTTGTGGGAAGGGCGGGATACAAATCAATAAATAAATAAATAAATAAATTTGTGTAATGTTTTTCTGACCCTGCCCAATCTGCTGATATTTTGGCAACACTGAGTCATTTGATTCTCACAACCACCCTGCAAAGGCGAGATTAGGCGGAGAGAGTGTGGCTGCAGGAGGAGAGTGGAGATTTGTACCCAGTTCTTCCCAGTCCTACTTGGATGCTCTAACCACTCCTGGGGACTAGCATTGTCCAGGACTTCAATGATAAACAGACGGTGCTTCCTATTCCATTTCCACAAATGCTTTATGCTGAGACCCTCAGCTCCCTGCTCCTCTCTGCTGCTATGCTTATCCACAATACTTCTAACGCATCATCTGAAATCTCACCTGCTCCTAAACAACTTGGGGTGGTATGGATGGATTTCTTCCATTTTCTTCCTCTGTCGGTTAGCTTGAGAGATGCTGACTTGCCCAGAGCTGGATGTGATTGGAACTCAGGTTTCCAACACCTGATGGACAACTTCATTCTAAAAATCTTGTTCTTCACGTCCCTTCCAACCCTCCCAGCAATTTAACACAGAACAATGGTCACATTCAACAGCCAGTTTCCTTATCACTACCCTTCCAGGAAGCCCCACCAAACAATGGGCACATCTACAAACCTATTGCCCTTTCACCACACCCCCTCCAGCTTAGAAATAGCGGCTCTCCAGCAGCCCTGGCCTCACTCAATGCACAGCAGCCAAGAAGGTCAGAGCGCCTGCTCCGGCTGCAACGCCACTGAGGATGTTCTCCGCAGCCGAGAACGAAACGTCTGGAAGAAAAACTTTCTCCAGTAGAACACGGCACTTGAGCCCGAAAGATTCTACGAACCCTAATCTTGTTCTCGTTCATGATTTTGAGCAACCCAGAGAAGTAGCTCATGGTTATTCCCATTATACTTGGGGAGGGCTGGGGAGTCTGGACCAGGCTTGTGCTTCTACCAGCTCTAGCCCCAGACTGCTCCCTTCTCTTCCGCTTGAGAGCAGCTCTGCGCCAGCAGCCCAGATGTAGTCTGGATTCAAATGGAGAGGGTGGCAGCACCCTCCTCCCTGCTTCACTGGCTCCTGGCCTGGACCTGAGGTGCTGGCCAGCTTCTTGTATGTGGGGAAGGAAAGGAAAGGTCCCCTGTGCAAGCACCAGTCATTTCCCACTCTGGGGTGACGTTGCTTTCACAACGTTTTCACGGCAGACTTTGTACGGGGGGGTTTGCCATCGCCTTCCCCAGTCATCTACACTTCCCCCCCCTCAAGCTGAGTACTCATTTTACTGACCTGGGAAAGATGGAAGGCTGAGTCGGCTACCTGAAAACCCAGCTTCTGCCGGGGATCGAACTCAGGTCTTGAGCAGAGCTTAGAACTGCAGTACTGCAACTGTAACACTCTGCACCACAGGGCTCTTAATATGTGGGGAACCGTCCAGCAAAAGAAAGGTCTGTCTCTTGGGGGCAGGGCGGATTTTAAAAGTCGGGGGGCATTTTAAAAAGTCAGTGGGGGCCCCTTCCCATCCACTGCAGGGCTTGCTGCTTCTCAGAAGCTCTCTGGGGCAGGGGCAAAAGCTGGAGGCTCTGAAAGTGGCCAAGCCAAGGAAGCCAATCATAAAACTTGAGTCAAGAAGGGTTACTGGAATAGGCTCTTCTATTCCAAAGTCTCTCAGCAGGTGTATGATCCATTCAAGCTCACAAATGCCTATACTCCCTCAGCCTTGCCCCAGGGAGTGATATCTCAGCTCAGAATGCCATAGTCCAACGAAAAGGGACCACACCTTGCCTGCAAGCAGCGGGGTTTCCTTCCACCTGCCTCTCCGCCATCCCCACCCTGGCACTTTGCAACCGACAGCTCCATCTGCCCCACCAGCCCATTTCATGCAGCTTCCTCTGCTTCCCTCTCCTCCACCTCCCTCCTCTCCACCGGCTGCTTTTGCTGCTGCAATTCATTGTGCCCTGCGCAGCTCTCCCGGCTCCAGCTACCGCTGATGACACTTTGGTGGCTCAGCCATGCAAAAAAAGGGAAAACACAATCTGCCCCCCCCTGGAAGTCAGGGGGCAGTGCCCCCACAGAGCCCCCCGTGGCTACAGGCCTGCTTGGGGGAAACGCCACTGCGCATCTAACGAAGTCGTGCCCAGACCCAGTCCAGTTCCGTCCTCGAGTGCGGGTCCGAAGGAACGACGTTGACGTGTCTTTGGATCCCCATAGGGGCAAATCGGTTCCAAAGGCCCGTAACTCAATGCAGACCAGCAGCCAGCGCACCCTAGCCAGGTACACCCTGGGAGGCAGGATTGGTCTGGAGCAGGAAGGGCTGCTTGCGGGTCCCCCAACCCCTTCGGAGTACTTTCTTGCCTTCTTCCTGTCCCACTGCATTTGGGGGGGTCGGAAAGTTCATATGGACATATGAAGCTGCCTTCTACTGAATCAGACCCTGGGTCCATCGAAGTCAGTATTGTCTTCTCAGACTGGCAGCGGCTCTCCAGGGTCTCAAGCGGAGGTTTTTCACACCTATTTGCCTGGACCCTTTTTGGGAGATGCCGGGGATTGAACCTGGGACCTTCTGCTTCCCAAGCAGATGCTCTGCCACTGAGCCACCATCCCTCCCCTGCTCTCCAGGGTCTCAAGCTGAGGTTTTTCACACCTATTTGCCTGGACCCTTTTTTGGAGATGCCAGGGATTGAACCTGGGACCTTCTGCTTCCCAAGCAGATGCTCTACCACTGAGCCATCATCCCTCCCCTGCTCTCCAGGGTCTCAAGCTGAGGTTTTTCACACCTATTTGCCTGGACCCTTTTTTGGAGATGCCAGGGATTGAACCTGGGACCTTCTGCTTCCCAAGCAGATGCTCTACCACTGAGCCACCATCCCTCCCCTGCTCTCCAGGGTCTCAAGCTGAGGTTTTTCACACCTATTTGCCTGGACCCTTTTTTGGAGATGCCAGGGATTGAACCTGGGACCTTCTGCTTCCCAAGCAGATGCTCTGCCACTGAGCCACCATCCCTCCCCTGCTCTCCAGGGTCTCAAGCTGAGGTTTTTCACACCTATTTGCCTGGACCCTTTTTTGGAGATGCCAGGGATTGAACCTGGGACCTTCTGCTTCCCAAGCAGATGCTCTACCACTGAGCCACCATCCCTCCCCTGCTCTCCAGGGTCTCAAGCTGAGGTTTTTCACACCTATTTGCCTGGACCCTTTTTGGGAGATGCCGGGGATTGAACCTGGGACCTTCTGCTTCCCAAGCAGATGCTCTGCCACTGAGCCACCATCCCTCCCCTGCTCTCCAGGGTCTGAAGCTGAGGTTTTTCACACCTATTTGCCTGGACCCTTTTTTGGAGATGCCAGGGATTGAACCTGGGACCTTCTGCTTCCCAAGCAGATGCTCTACCACTGAGCCACCATCCCTCCCCTGCTCTCCAGGGTCTCAAGCTGAGGTTTTTCACACCTATTTGCCTGGACCCTTTTTGGGAGATGCCGGGGATTGAACCTGGGACCTTCTGCTTCCCAAGCAGATGCTCTACCACTGAGCCACCATCCCTCATTTTGTATATGCTTCCCCCCCCTTTTTGTGTGTGTCTTGAATAGCCTCGAAACTGATATAGAGCCGCCTTTCCCGACCTCTCGATTGACACCCAAATGTGGCTTGCGAAGCCTCTGGAAAATCCTCCATCATGGCCGCCCCCCCCCCATCCTTTTCATTGCTCCGTTTTTGGTTTTGGAAACCAAGATCTGACTCTGGGGAAAGTATTTCCCATGTTACACCTGAGTTGGTATTTCTCTCCCCCCCCCCACCCCCATATATGTTGCTGCAGCAAGAAGTGTCTCCATAGCCGCTAGATAGGGTTGCCAATCCCCAGGTGGGGGCAGGGGATCCCCCGGTTTGGAGGCCCTCCCCCTGTTTCAGGGTCATCAGAAAGCAGGGGGAGGGAAATGTCTGCTGGGAATTCTATTATTCCCTAGGGAGATTTATTCCCATAGAAAATAATGAAGAATTGATCCCCAAGTATCTGGGGCTCTGGCGGGGGCTGTTTTTTGAGGTAGAGGCACCAAATTTTCAGTATAGCATCTAGTGCCTCTCCCCAAAGTACCCCCCAAGTTTCAAAAAGATTGGACTAGGGGGTCCAATTCTATGAGCCCCCAAAGAAGGTGCCCCTATCCTTCATTATTTCCTATGGAAAGAAGGCATTGAAAAAGTGTGCCGTCCCTTTAAATGTGATGGCCAGAACTCCCTTCGGAGTTCAATGATGCTTGTCACAGCCTTGTCTCACAGAATGTCTCCTGGCTCCACCCCCAGGCTCCTGGCTCCACCCCCAAAGTCCCCAGATATTTCTTAAATTGGACTTGGCAACCCTACCGCTAGAGCGGGGTGTGGATCTTCGCGGGGGGGGGGGATTAGGGGGAGAAGGTGGTCAGAGGCTGGAGCCTGACCTTCATAGGCAAAGGAGGCCGTGGGTGTTGGAATGTCACTTGTTTGGGGTTCCTTGTGGGGCCACAAGCGCCCTTGGCTGGTTTCTCAGAAACATCTGGCTAGCCCCTGTAGAAAAGGGAAGGCTGAACTAGAAGGGTGCCAGGGTCGTTTGCCTAGGGCTCAAAAGCCAACAAACCCCACCCAAACTTTGGGCCATCCCATCCCTGAGTGAGCCACCACCGCACCAAGTAAATTTGGACTTGTCCGTCTGGTCATCATATGGGAATCGCTGCACTGGAGTAACACAGGCATGTAGCATAGCGGTGCAAGGTGGGGCTGCACTTGCCTCCTTGGTGAGCCTTTCTGCCAGAGGCGAAATAGTCGGGTGATGCTTCGGAGGGGCTTTTCTTTCCTTCTCCTCAGCAGAAAGCCAACGAGACCTCCCGCCCGCCCAGTCGCCGGCAAAAAGGCCTCCAGATCCTCTCTCGCCGCCTCTTGCGTTCGTGCGGCGGCTGACAAAGGGAGCTGGCTTGGAGCCCCCCCTTGGCCGCCGTGTGGCCTGCCTGACGCGCCCGCTGGGGCACTGCTGATCGGGCGCCGCCTACAGAGCCGCATTTCTTTCCCGGCTCTTCGCCAGGCGCGCCCGCTCCAGCGCTCCTTCCTCGAGGTTGCTCTTCTGCTTCAATCTCGGCCTCCTCGGCTGCTCGCGGAGGAGAGACCTGTCGGGGAAAGGCACCGGGGGACAGCCCCCCCCCCCAGCCCCGGCGATGAAGGGGCCCAGCCGGCTGCAGCCCCCTCTCCTCCGGGGACTGGTCTCCCTCCCTCCGGGGCTCTCCAGGCCAGAGGGGGAGGAAGGCTACCTGGCCGGCTGCTCTGCTAGGCTTCTAAGGCGGTGGGAGAATTTATTTATTGATTTATTTATTTGATTTATATCCCGCCCTCCCCACCGAGGCGGGCACAGGGCGTCTTACAACATAAAAGCGTAGAACAATAACATCAATAAATATTAAAAGACATCGTCAGTAATTTACAGTAGTTAAAACAATTAAGACAATTAAGACAAAGGCACAGAAACAGTCTATTAATTTGGTGTTAATCTGATGGTGACGGGCTTCCTCCGAAGTTGTTAATAATAATAATAATAATAATAATAATAATAATAATAATAATAATAATAATAATAATAATAATAATAATAATAATAATAATAATAATAATAAATTTTTATTTATATCCCGCTCTCCCTGCCTAGGCTGGCTCAGGGCGGCTTACAAGACATGGTACATATACCATGCTATAACAATAAAATACAGTTAAAATACAAATTCGTGACTTTGAGTTAAATAGATCATTTAAAACCAATATAAATTAATGGTGCTACAGTTCAGTACATATATAAAGATGGCTTGATATCATTGCCAAGATTCCACCTAAGAAAGCAAGTTGGGAGAGGGCGGTTTTGCAAGCCCTACGGAACTGGTTAAATGCCAGTCAGTTGTATGCTAACCGGAAGAGGACAGTCTTGCAGGCCTTGCGGAACTGTCCAAGGTTCCGCAAGGCCCTCACTTCATCCGGTAACTGGTTCCACCAGCAGGGGGCTGTGACTGAAAAGGCCCTATCTCTGGTCGATTTCAGTCGGGCCTCCTTCAAAGCTGGTTCGGCTGCAGCCGGGCTGCCTTGGAGTGGCGGGGAAGGTTGTTTGCCTCGCTTCCTGCCTTCAGCTTCAGGGCGTGGAAGGGAGCGTGGGAAGATGTTCCGGAGACCTGGGGGTGGGGGTGGGGGGAGGAGAGACACCCAGACCAAGGGGCCAGCCAGGGTCTCCACAGGGAGGTGCCATCAAAAAGGACCTCCCCCATTTTTGAAAAGGAGACAACCGGGTGGCGGGGCGGGACAGGGGGGTCATCCAGGACTTTGGCACCCGCTGCTTCCTAGAGGAAGATGGGGCTCCCCCCCACCCCCGCATCGAAGTGCAGCCCCCAGGAGGAGCCCAACCTCTGGGGTGGTGAGGTGGAGCTGCTGCCTGCAGGTGCTTGGCCTTCTTGCCGCTCCAGGCACAGGAGGGCCACGGAAATGCAGCCCCCTCTCTCAGTCCCACAGTACTTCGAAGCTACCCCTGAGAACTGCAGGTGCCACCTACACAGAGGGGTGGGTTGCCCCGGCCTCTTCCGGCCTCTCTATTCTGCAACAGCAGGGGAAAGCAAGAGTCCAGTAGCGCCTTAAAGACTCGTGACATGTTCTTGTCTCCCCCTCCCCTCAAAATTTCAACAAATATTTAACCTGGGGGGGGGGGGGAATGCTAACCACATTTGTGGCAGGGTCTGAGATTTCATGAATCACTGCTCACTTCTTCCCATCAAAAAGTATCTGCAGGAGTGAGCTGTGACACAGGAAAGCTGCCATAGATTTTGTCAGTCTCTAAGGTGTGACTGGGCTCTTGCTCTTTTCTCCTGCTACAGACAGACTAAGGCGACTGCTACCCATCTCTTCTGCTGGAGCAGTTCAACAGATACTGTTGGGTTTTTGACGCAATTTCACTTCCTGTTGTCATGAGTTAATTAAGTGTTTGTACATGCATGCTGATGAGTGAGTAGGTAGAGCCAATGAGAATGTTTGCACGTGCTTCCCACCAAGGCTAGGTGTCAATAGTGACCATTGAGTAATCCATATATTTGGGTGGTGGTCCAGGGGAAAACATTTGGTCAGTTTTATTGCCCTTTGTGTTAAGCCCTTAGATCTCCACAGCAGTTGAAGTTAGGACTCGAGAGAGTAGAGATGTAGCCTAGAAGCTAGATAGGATATTGAATCCTTCTTCGTTTCCTCATTAGTAAAGTAAACTACTCGTTAGTAAAGTAAACTACTTTGTTTCTTAAGCTAAACCGTGTGCCTGGCTGTTATTCGTGGTTCTCTCCACGTTACTCCGCTAATCGTATATTTAAACACCAACAGATGCCCTAACCTGGATGGCACAGGTAGCCCATTCTCATCAGATCTCAGAAGCTGAGCGGGGTTGGCCTTTGTCCAGCATTTGGATGGAAGACCACCAAGGAATACCAGGGTTGCTAGGCAATGGCCACCACTGAATGTGTCTTGCCTTAAAAAGCCTATGAGGTCACCATAAGCACAGAATAGGTGACAGCCCCCTCCTTATTAATACCCACAATTCAGGTGGATATTCAGCTTGTGAAGATTTTGCCCATCAACCTGTGGGAAAAGTGGGAATCAGAGGCAGAATTCCTGCTTGTTTGCAAAACCAGAGTGAGTGACCCAGCCAGCAAGGCCTCCTCACCTTGTTTCCAGAAGGGTCGCTCACCCTGCCCCCCCCCCCCCCAGGTGCCCGCCTCTGCATCAAGGCCAAAGCAGTCCTTTGGCTTCTGGTGCTCCCTTGGCAAAGTGGTTAATCAGCAGCCCGAGAGGCTGTAATAAATGGCCATTATCTCTGTAATGAGTTGACATTAATTAGAGCCCAAGGCCCTGGGAAAGCAGCCTGATTTATCCAGTGCCCCCCCCCCCCCCGTGATGCTGGAATATATGAAAAGATCATTAAGACTGGTGTGCATGTGTGCGAAATGAGACAGTGGGAATAACACGTGTAAGAAGCGCAGCCCAACTTCCAGTGCAGTCTGCTTTTCTGTGGGCAAGGCCCTTGGAGAGCTAAAATCTCAGAGCCTCAGTCAATGAATCTGCCTCCCCAACCTCAGCAATTGTGCCTTCTTGGCTTGGTTCCTTTATCTATCTATCTATCTATCTATCTATCTATCTATCTATCTATCTATCTATCTATCTATCTATCTATCTATCTATCTATCTATCTATCTATCTATCTATCTATCTATTTTATGATTTCTATCCCGTCCTTCCCAGCAAGTGGCTCAGGGCGGCTCACAGCACAAAGTTCCACATAAATACAATTTAAGCATAAAACAGTTAAAATAATTAATACATTTAAAATTTTAAAACATTTAAACCATTTAAATATTTAAAACATTAGGGACAGCAAGCAACCTCTATTATAACTACACCTGGTTTCTTGTTTCTTGTACCAGCTAGTCATAGGCCAGCCGGAAGAGGGTTGTCTTACAGGCCCTGCGGAACTGGGCAAGGTCCCGCAGGGCCCTCACCTCTTCCGGCAGCTGGTTCCACCAGGAGGGGGCCTTCCCTTCCTGCAACCAATACAGGTCAAGGATGTAACCCGCAGTGATTTAATCTGACATTTTACACATCTCATTGAATTAAGTGGAATGTATTTCTAAGAGAATGTGCATGGGATGAGGTGGTTCAGAGTGGGAACTTCCCCCACTGGTTTCAAAGGGATGTGGACTGCAGTCTTACCTGGTCCAAGTGGCCAGAGCCATGTCCACTCATCATGAATCCTGTGACAATTGCTGCATTAACTGGGCTACTTCTACAGTATGAGTAAACACAGCCCTACTGCCAGGGAAATAGGGAAGTCCATAGAGAGACAACAGAAAACTCTGCATCTGTCCCCAGAAGCTGAGTGACCAGATGCAATGTTTTCTGTGATTATTTAAGGGATGGGCTGGAGGGGAAAGTGGGGGAAAAGTGAGAAAAATATTTTTAGGGGGTCAATTTAAAAAAAATGAATGGAAACATTAGAACTTTAGGGGACCACAAGAAACACTGCTTCTTCGCCAGGACCTTTGAGAGGGTATAAATGGCTGGCATCTTTTAAGCAAGAAGAGGGAGAGATTTGGGGTTTATTTTATTCTGGCTGCAACTGGAAATGTCTTTTTTTTAAAAAAAAACAACTGTTATTGTAAGCCACCTTGAACCAAAAGGAAAGGTAGAGTATACATGTTCACCTGGTATGCCACATGTACACCTGGTTCAGTTCCGCAGGGCCTGTAAGACGACCCTCTTCCAGCTAGCTTACACCTAGCTAGGATGAAAACTCAATGTAACTTGGCCAGCAGTCTGTTTATATGTAATTTAAATGTTAACTGGTTTTTAAGGTTTTAACTGTTTTAAATATTTAATTGTTTATATACTTAAAATTGTTTAATTTTTATGCTTGACCAATTTTTGGAAGCCTCCCTGAGCCACTCGTGGGAAGGGCGGGATATAAATCACGAATAAATAAATAAATAAAATGTCTAAATAAATAAATACTGTGAAAACGTTTCTAGTCAGGAATGAGTGAAATGTTTTTATTGCCAAATTTTATTCCCTCAAAACATGTAAGATGAAGCTTTTTATCCCAGACAATCTGCAGCATTAGATAAAGATAACTTCTGTAGATAACACTTAACTCCAGGATGCATTTCTTCACTTGTGGTGGTGGGGGGACGGGGGGGGGGGAGATGTTGCCATCTTTATGAGCGGCTCATACGGGGGGGGGGGGTTTCTGCTTGTGTTTTGCTGCTTGCCTTCTTCTGGTGATGTCTAAAACGAAGTATTCCAAATCACATAGCATACGAAGCGACAAATGGCACCTCTCATATAGGTAAATCATTTATGCTTTTACATTTAATAAATATGCTAAATGATACTTTAATTGTTACATTGTTAAAGCAGTAGGTTTTTTTCAGTTTTGAAAATAAAGTATGGAATATTTCATATCCCCTCCCAATTTTCAATAAAAATATAGAAATAAAACTAATACAAAAATCTGAACTACAAACTACGAAGGCATTATAAAACGTCAGTTATACAAGCTCAATTTCTCATTCTAGACAGGAAAGCATTCCATCTTCCAATTTTATCAGACATTTGGCCATGTAGTAGTTAGTTTACACAGATGAATACATTCTACTAATTTCTCTAACCAATTCTCTTCCCCTCCCCAATTTTCATTTCCCCTGTAACGGATTCAGGCAAGTTAGCCTGGAAGCTGGGAACAGCCTTGCAACGATTGGCTAGGCCACAGCTATGGAAATGAAAATGTAGCAAATTGAAGGGGCTTGCAGAAGGAAAAAAATGCCTCAGAGTTTTAGTCTGCAGTTGAAGAAGACTGGTTCTTAAGCTGGTCAGTTGTGGTGTGAAGCAACTGGACAAGGAGCTGAGTACAGCCAGTGGGGCTGAGTTCCTTGGTAGACAGAACTGGGCTAAGCTTCTGTCTGAGTGAGTGAGTTTTTGGTAAGAAGGGGGTCACAGCCAGGCATCTTCTGTGAGGAACTCTGTCAGCACGAGGCAGACTCCTAGTTAAACTGAGAACACACAACCACTCTGAAGGACTGGATTCTTGTGGCTAGAAAGGGATCCCAAGAGTCAGACTAGGAATCTAGTTGGGACTGAAACACATCAGAGGTTGAGGGGCTAGCTAGAGCACTCAAAAGGGTGTGAGTCCAGTGAGCTAGTGTGTATGTCTGTGAGGGAAAAGTTACCTAGCACAAGTCAGGAGTCCTCAGTGTGTGTGGAAAAGAGTGAATGTCAGTTTATTATTTTTATGATTTAAGAAGCCAGAGCATAGGGGAATACCATCATCTCTGCAAAGCATTTCTAGTTTTGCTGCTTGTCTTCTTCTGGTGATGTCTAAAACTAAGTATTCCAAATCACATAGCATACGAAGCAACAAATGGCACCTCTCATATATTATCCAAATAAGAGATAAAATAAAATGGCCTTTCTGGTGGGTTGGTGAGAATGCAGATGTAAGGACTGAATGAGGTTAGCATATGTAGTGAGATAAGAAACCAATATTCCTCTTAAGTCCTGGGGATTGCATTATTCCGAGTGTTATAATAACTCAACAATTTCCCTTTCTAGTCTGTTCTCGAAGTTCCTCTGCCAAGGTTCCTTTGCAAGCCGCTGCCAGTCTGAGAAGACGAGACTGACTTTGATGGACCGAGGGTCTGATTCAGTATAAGGCAGCTTCATATGTTCATATGTAGTGCCCGGTAGGCACTGCCTGCCTGTCAAAGGTTTTTGTATAGTTCTAAAGCCTGCCTGTTTATATATTTTAAACTCTCTCAGCCTGATAAATCTCTGGTGATCAGAGATTATTTATTTTGAATTGCCTGCCAACTGATTTGTCATTGATCAACTAACTAGTATTTTACCCCTCTCTCTTACCTTTTGTGAAATAATAAATATTCTTTGAAATTCAAAAACTGTTTGGTGCCTAGTTTACTTTAGTTCTGATAGGATTTCTGTATGTGTGCCTGAGGGACTGAGGGAAGATGACTGGGGAAAAATTCATAGCGTTCAGCCTCCCAAGCTGACCCTGACCAGTTCCTCACATCCCCCCCCCCCCTTCATGGCTTCAAAATGTCTGGAAACGTTGCATTCCTTTTTCAGCAGTGCTGTGAGACTGATATTCCCTTTTACACAATAATTAACAGGAAACCCCACCCGCTCTTGTCAGCCTATCCCATAACTCATTGCAAAGGAGCATGGACGATCCTGCGTTATTAGAACCGGGTATTTTTGGCTGTTGCTTCCAGCTCTGCCACGACACTTCTGTGAGATGAATGGAAGGGAAATCAGTGGGAATGGGAATAAACCTGGAGATGGGGATTGGTAGGTTGGGGGGAGGGGTGGGGAAAGGAGGCCTGTGGCTCAGGTGTGCAGAACATTTTGGCATAACTGTTTGCAAAGCTGGCAGGGAAAGGTGCTATCCTTCCCAGCACACACTGTTAATGGGGAGAGCAAACATGACAGGTTTCCTCTCAGGCAGGTTACTCTTTCAAAGATGCTGTTTATTAAATAAAGCTACTGCTCAAACAAGCCCCTCTGTTTAATGAGCTGCTAGGCCAAGTGGAAAAGTGCATTAATGAAAATCGTCTCCTGGAGGAGAGGGGTCATGCTAGCTGCAGAGGAGAGAAGGGCTGTCACAAAGGAATTAAATGCTGCTCGTTGTGTGCTAGGCCTCTATCTCTTTGGGAAAACATACAAGCACATAGCCTAAAGCCAGACACCTACTTCCTCTTAATGCCCCCCGCCAGTAGACAGGGCAGCTCTTCCTGTCCTCAAAGGAATACAAGTGTTTCGAAGAAGAAGAAGACTGCAGATTTATATCCCACCCTTCTCTCTGAATCAGAGCAGCTTACAATCTACTCTATCTTCTCCCCCCACAACAGACACCATGTGAGGTGGGTGGGACTGAGAGGGCTCTCACAGCAGCTGCCCTTTCAAGGACAACCTCTGCCAGAGCTGTGGCTGACCCAAGGCCATTCCAGCAGGTGCAAGTGGAGGAGCGGGGAATCATACCCGGTTCTCCCAGATAAGAGTCCGCGCACTTAACCACTGCACCACACTGGCACTCAGATACATTTGTGATACATTTGTACTTAAGAACATAAGAAGCCATGATGGATCAGGTCAATGACCCATCCAGTCCAACACTCACCATCCTCCCTGGTTCTAACCATCCTGAACAATCTGGTATCATCCACAAACGTAGCCACTTCACTGTTTACTCCCAACTCTAAATCATTAATGAACAAGTTAAAAAGCATCAGACCCAGTACTGAGCCCTGTGGCACCCCACTGCTTACCACCCTCCACTGTGAAAATTGCCCACTTATACTTACTCCCTGTTTCCTATTAATTAGTCAGCTTTTGATCCATGAGGAGTCTTGTCCTTTTATCCCATGACTATTGAGTTTACTTAAACGCCTTTGATGGGGAACTTTTGGCAGTTAATTATTAACCAGAATTAACTTAAATGACTGCCATCACCGAAGACATTAGATCTGTATGGATGTCTTTTAAGACCACTGAATGCTGTCTATGTATCTAGGTGCTATATTGTTTAATTGTATAGAAATTAGCAACCGATCGTCATTTTAATTAATTTTTGAAATATTGTTTTTATCATGAATTGTGAGCCACCCTGAGCCTGCTTTGGTGGAGAGGGCAGAATATAAATTGAATAAACCTAACCTAACCTCTATCAAAAGCTTTCTAGAAGTCGAGGTAAACAACATCTATTGGGTCCCCCTTGTCCACATGTTTGTTCACCCCCTCAAAGAACTCTAACAGGTTAGTGAGACAGAATATTCCTTTACAGAACCCATACTGAATCTTCCTCAATAACTTGTGTTCATCAATGTGCCTACTTAGGACTTTTTTTGTAGCAGGAACTCCTTTGCATATTAGGCCACACACCCCTGATGTAGCCAATCCTCCAAGAGCTTACAGAGCTCCTAGGACAGGGCCTACTGTAAGCTCCAGGAAGATTGGACACATCAAGTGGATGTGGCCTAATATGCAAAGGAGTTCCTGCTACAAAAAAGGAGTTCCTGTGCCTACTAATTCTCTCTTTAATAACAGTTTCAACCAACTTTCCCGGTATTGACGTCAAACTGACCAGCCTGTAATTTCCTGAATCTCTTCTGGAACCGTTTTTAAAGATGGGGGTGACATTAGCTACCTTCCAGTCCTCAGGAATGGAGGCAGATTTTAATAAA
Source organism: Heteronotia binoei (assembly GCF_032191835.1). NCBI lineage: Eukaryota > Metazoa > Chordata > Lepidosauria > Squamata > Gekkonidae > Heteronotia > Heteronotia binoei. The sequence goes on along the minus strand of NC_083243.1, from coordinate 176,333,385 downwards.
AGATTGCATATTTTTTTCAGGAGATCCACAAGTTCACCTTTGAGTTCTTTCAGAACTCTTGGATGTATGCCATCCTTGCCTGGTGACTTGTCAGTTTTTAAATTGTCTATCAGTCATAGGACCTCGTCACTTCTGTCTCTCAGATCGTTCAACACCCCACCCAAAATCAGCAATTCTGGTGTGGGCAAGCACTTCTCATCTTCCACAGTGAAGACAGAGGCAAAAAAATGCATCCAGCTTATCAGCCATTTCCCTATCAGCCCACTGGTAATCCCTTAACCCCTTGGTCATCTAAGGGTCCTATTGCCTAATGTATTTGAAGATTTTTTTATTGTTAGTATTTATGTTTTTTTGCAATTTGCTCCTTATAGTCCCTTTTTGCCTGCCTGATCACAGACTTGCATTTTATTTGCCACAGCCTATGTTCCCTTTTATTAACCTCACTTGGACTAGCTTTCCACCACTTAAAGGACCTTTTACAGCTTCCATTACTTTATTTTTAACCATGCATACCTTTTCCTATCCTATTTCCACCACTTCCGTTCCTAACCTGTGGTATATATTTTACCTGAGCTTCTAGGATTGTAGTTTTAAATAGTCTCCAAACTTCCCCAAGTACTCACAAAATGAGCCAGCAGCCTCACTTTAGCCCTGGGCAGCTTCTTAAATATCTGACTGTGCAGGCTGCAGCCCTATGCACACTGAACACATAACACCTCAGACTAAATGTGCAACGGATAGCCTGGTCAGGATTACTCCAGTATGGGGCAATGGGGTAGCTATTCTTTAGCTCTCCAAACTGTTATGACAGAAAAGTCAAGGAGGAGCAATGTGCTCTAGTGGGATGGACTGGGATCTAGGTTTCAAATCCTACTTCTGCTGTGGCTAAGCTATTTGGAAAACAAATATTCAGGAAAGGTTTCCTTGCTCTTATCCCATTCTGGTTTTCCCTGGAATAGTCTAACAATTTACTTATCCTCTGTAACTTCCAGATTTTAAGCCTCTCCAAATACGCTAATCATTCTACCACCTAGGCAGTCCTCCCTCACCTCCCTCAAGCAGATCTTATTTCGAGCTTCCCTAGGTGTTCCCTTAGGCAGGCTACTGCCCCGGGGCATAGTCGGTCTTTTGCTGATTCCAATCACCCATGAATTTTTTTTCTTGTGGCCAAGTGAGCTGTCTGCCCATCTGTGATGGATGGGAGTGGACTCCCACCTTCCTTCAATGGGAAATGAAGCTAATCAGAGCCTGGACACCTTAATCTGACTTGGACCTGATTGATCACCTACAGACTCTGACCTCATCAGCGCTACAGGCATCTATCACCCACCAGTGCCCACCCCTTCCAGCCAGCTCTGCTATGCTAATTCCAAGCTCTTCTCTTGTTCTTCTTGAGTCTTCTCTGAAGACCCTATCCTTCTCTGGGGCTCCACTCTTTTCCTAAGTTTTCTGGGATACTACTTGCAGGACCCAGTCCCAAATAACAAGTCTGGGTTTTCTAGGGAACCCAGCTGTGGTTCGCTGGAGGATTTCATTAAAGCACTAAAGAATGGAACTTATGCCATCTGAGGTAGTTGATTTAATAGTTAACAAATGAAGATTAACCCATTTTCTACAGCCTAAAAGTTATTAAATTATACCTTGCCACATCATGCGCTTTCAAAGAGCTCCCTAGCTGGTACTGGAGAGGAGACTATAATGGGAAATCCTCTGCCTCAGGAAGCTTTGGTCAGTACAAATAAAGGATACGTAGGGTCCCCTCTTTTAATATGGCTTTGCCCTCCAGTGGCGCCTAGGTTTCAGGATCGTGCTGCAGTTCTGAAACAAATATGATGTTTTAAGGAGAGCATTTTTACATAGGACCAGTGGAATCAAATGCCTGGTGCAAGGTGCCCCGAGAACTCCTTGGGTTTTCTTTGCTTCCCAGAAATTCTTTTCCTCTGTTAATGAGCTGGGTGATCACCCTCGCCAGCTCCACTGGACTGGGTTAAGCTACTCTTTCCCCTTTTCTGTTGCATTCCCCCCCCCCGCCCCCTCTGTCAGTGGAGGCTGCATTTGTCAAGAAGAGGGTGGATGAAGACACGGATGAATTAGTCTGGTGTGCAGTCTCCCAGGAAGCAAACTATGGGGCCTGAGCTGCAGTTAAAATCAAAGCTTGCCATAAAGAGAAATCTTTGCAACTGAATATGAGGTGCTGCATGGGTGCTACACACTGAAAAGGTCTTGCTACACACCCCGCATGTGGATCAGCATGCAAAGAGTTGTTTTGAACCTCTGCTTTCATGTCCAGTTCACAGCATTCTCATGGTGGGGTCTGGGTTCCGGAGCCGCCTTTTTCTGCCTCTCTTCCAATTTCCGTGTTGAAACACAGTTGGATGGGTCTTGATTTGCTGTTTGGAAAGATCCCTCATGCAGAGCAAACTGTTGACTTTAGACTGATGTGGGGGATGTTTAACCTTTGATCTGAACACTTCTCTTCAGAAAAAAAAACATTAAGGTATGCTCAGTACTAAATTGCTACCAGGGAAGATAAGGACAAAATTAATTACTTGCCTTATTCCTGCAATTATGAAGAGTAGGTTTCTCAAATATTCATGGCCTTGGTATATGTCAGAAGGGGTGGAAGAGAATGATGTTGGTTTACAGCCAGTTCTGCTCTTTCCCACCCTCCAAATCCAGATTTGCTGGAACTTGAATTATCCTATTGCTTTTTTTAAAAAATGTATTTTTGTTTTAAACTGGGTTTGTAACATATCCTATATCTGCCTCTTTTCTATTGGGAATGAATCTACCTAAGAGACCCAGTTTGGTATAGTGGTCAAGTGCACAGACTCTTATCTGGGAGAACCGGGTTTGATTCCCCACTCCTCCACTTACAGCTGCTGGAATGGCCTTGGGTCAGCCATAGTTCTCACAGGAGTTGTCCTTGAAAGGGCAGCTGATGTGAGAGCCCTCTCAGCCCCACCCACCTCATAAAATGTTGTGGGGGGAGAATATATAGGAGATTGTAAGCCTCTCTGAGTCTCTGATTCAGAGAGAAGAGTGGGGTATAAATCTGCAATCTTCTTCTTCTAACAGATGTACCATTGCACTGGGTAAAATAAGCTCTGATTTATGCTGAAATAAATTCTGTTAGTCTTGGAAGTGCCACTGGACTCCTGTTTTATTTTGTTGCTATGGACTAGCATGATTAAGCATCTGGCGTCACCAATATCATGTATGTGAAATTCTGCCATGTACCCCCATTCTTCTCACAAACATCTCCCTACAAATTTCCATTCTAACATGGCTACCCCTCTGGTAAGGAGGCCAAACACAGAACTTTTTGGAAGCTACAACATGAAGCAAATTAGATGTCCTTGGTTTTTTTTGGGGGGGGGGACCATAATTTCAGAGCAAGTGGAAACTCATTCACACCTGCACCTTGCTATTGAGGCTCACCACTCTTAGCTAAAGTCAACCCCAGGGTCATCAACCATCCATCCATTAACTGCAGACCATACTACATTAAAGGGACATCTACGAAGGATTAGATGCAAAATTGTGCTACATAGACTTTCCAGAGGGGTAGTGCTGAGTATTCTTAGAGAAAAATATTAATTAGTTAGCAGAGTTAGAAATGAGTAGCACAGCAGAGAATACACAGAGATCATGCGTATGTTTAAAAGGATATGATTGCTTTACTTAAAACTACAGGGGAAGGGTAAACTGGGAAGAAAATAGCAGACACTAACTTCTACATGTTTACAGCTTGAAAACAAAGGAATGGCTTCTCTTCTCCAAACTTAGACAAAGGGAGGAAGAGATGCCATTAAATGCAGCATAGGCAATACATTGATTTCCAATCACAACACTTAATTACTGGTAATTTAGCTAAGATCTCCTACAGACTTTAGCGGGCTCTCTCTCTAGCTAACAGATAGGTTACAGTAAACACATGTGATTTCCTGTTGACTAACAATAACAACATGGTTAACTCTATAATTACTGAAGTGTTGCAGACTTGCTAATCCCAACAGGTAGTCATGTTAGTCTCCAGCAGCCAAACTAACAAGAGTCTTCTGGAATCTTTAAGTGGCCACTTGACCACTTAAAGAAGCAAAGCTGTCATTGTTTTGCATGTGCAAAACAATGACAGCTTTGCTTCTTTAAGTGGTCAAGTCTCAAGTGGCCAGAGAAGAACATTGTTGGCTGAGTCACACTTTTGGACTGGCTTGGTATTTACTTCTCAAGAGCAACCTGCTTTTGTATTGATTATTGCACTGTGTTATATTGTATTACTTTGTTGTATGATTTGTAAGTAGAATTTCCCTTGTCAGAGTGGGCTTTGCTATTTCACATATTGTTCTCAATTATACATGTTTAATACTTTTAAGTGTTGTTAAGTATTTAAGTCTGGTGTTACCCTGGGGCTTTTTTTGTGTTTTACATGTTCTCCGAGAGCTGTTCCTCTCAAGAATGGTTTTTGTCAGAGCTCTCCCAACTCCACCTACTTCACAGGCAATACTCCCTCTAAGCTGTGGACTCTTGTGAGCAAAAATTTTGTGAGCTACTGACATTAAAGTTATGAGCAAGTGATTTGGATACAGCATAAATTAGTTCTCACACGTTGGTATAAGACCCCGGTACAGTTATCACACTCCTGCTCAATTTCTCCCCTTTGTTTTAAGAACTGCGGTCAGAGAGGCACATTTTTTCACTCCTGGTGGCTATGCCCTGTCATAAAAAAATTCTGGAGACTAATCTATCAAGAAGTACAGGACCTCACCTCATTTTCTCCTCCATTCACGCCGGAATATGCTCTCCTGAATCATACAGGCACTTCGCGTATTCCTGCACAAACAGAGGATTTAATTTCACATATGTTTGTGGCGGCCAAATTTGCAATCGCCTCGGTTTGGAAACAGCAAAATCCTCCATCAAGGCAGGCATGGTGGCTAAAGCTGTGGGACTACTTTGTCTTAGATAAGCTCACCATATCATATCATACCATATCATGCTATACTGATGTCATGTCAACTGTTGTTGTAACCTGGATTTTAATAACTAACTTTGTTTATATCCATCTTCCTGTTGTATATGGGTACATGTTACACATCTGCCAATGCATTTTCATACTTGTACCTTGAACTTTATATTAATAAAGCTTTTTATTAATCAAAAAAAAATAAATTAGTTTGCTCTGGGGCCATCCTTTCTGAGTGAAGACAAAAATGTGTGAGCTGGAGGTTAAAAACTGTGAGCTTGCTCACACAAAGTAAGTTTAGAGGGAACACTGCTCACAGAGTGTCTGTTGCAGGGAGGGGAAGGGAAAGGAGATTGTAAGCCACTCTGAGACTCCTTGGGGTAGTAAAAGGCAAAGTATAAATCCAATCTCCTCCTCTTCCCCCTCTTCTTCTTCTTCTTTCTTCCAGCTACCAAAAACATACCAAACAATCCACTGTATACAGCCAACCCTGGTCTACAGTCTATCTTTTATGCTTTGAACAGATATATTGGATTGCTTGTTGTCTGGCTGACAAGTTTCTGTATATTTCTTTTGGCTATGCCAATAAAGGTGTGATATTGGAGTATACAGCCTGGCTTTGTGCTACAGCCACATCTGCTCTAATCAAGGTCGGCTCACCCACCTGGCAAACTAGGTGGTTGCCTAGGGCGCCGGGAGGGTGGTGGCACCAAATTGGGCTCCCCCTCCCATTGCCCCAGGCAAGCGCCTAGTTTGCTTACCTCCTCTGCCCGCATGCCCACTGCCGCAGCTGCTCATCCTTTCCCATGCCATGCTTCGTCCCACCCCCGGGTGCTGTGCTGATGCACCCCCCCCTTCCCATCCTGTCCCGTCACCACCTGCCCGCACAATCACAGCATGCCGCACTGTGGCCCTGTCGGCCCCAACACAGTGTGCATCTTATCTTTAGAAGAATGCGCTGGCAAAGGCTTGGCTCCTCCTCCCTTCTGGTTCCGGAAATGGGGGGGGGGAGCCTCAGCGCACTCTTCTAAAGATAAGATGCACGCCGCATCAGGGCTGGCAGGACCCTGGCGCAATGCTGTGATTGCATGGGCGGGCAGTGATGGGACGGGAAAGGAAGGGAAGGGAAGGGGGGAAGAGGAGGAGGGGGTGGGTGGGCATCTCGGCACCTGGGGATGAGATGGAGTGTGGTGCTACATTGCAGCACCATGGGGGGGCAGGGGCGATGGCAGGGGGCGCCTGCCTAGGGTGCCACACACCCACGGGTCAGCACTGGCTGCAATTCTACAGACAGAGATTCCCACCTGAGGGATCTACAACAAATCTTCTTGGAAACAGACTAACAAAGCTAGAATGGTACCCAGAGAAAACTCTCAACTTTAATGCTAGTAGCTCACAAGGTAGAATTTTTGCTCACAAGACTCTACAGCTTAGAGAGAACATTGCCTCAAAGTTGCTGTTTTATTGCAAAGGAACTCCAGGAACTGAATGGAAAGGGAAATTGCTGAATTACAAGTTATTGCAATGTTTGGAACAACCTCCCAGGACTTCACAGGGATATTGGTTTCTTATCTCATTACATATACTAAAGTCATTCTCACCAAAAAGGATTATATATCCTCTGTATTTTCATGCATTCCTTTTTTTTGGGGGGGGGGGTGGAGGAATAATATATTGACCCTTATATTTGCTCTCCAGCTTCCTTAGGTCTTTATGCTTTTTGTGGCAAAATGCCCAATTATCTATCAGACCTAACCACTCCAAGTCATCGCAGGGCATTTATGTTGGCTAGACTAAATGCGTTTCCCTCCAAAGTTTTACAAGGGAGATATCAGCGAGTCCCTTTAGCCGACAGACTTTGCTCCTGTGGAGCGAGTACTCCTGACTCAATCCAGCGTATATTGCTTGATTGTTCTTTATACCATAACCTCCGTAAAGATTTATTTGGCAAGCTTTCTTTTTCTCCAGATTTGTCTATTCTGCCACCCTGTTATTATTTATTGAGTGATACTGAGGGGGTGGTTAGTGAGGCTGTGGCAAAATTTCTGGCTGACATCCTTAAATTTAATTCTGACCATGTTTGAATGCATCTGTAAGCTCGGTTTTATCTTGATTTTATCTCCAATGTTTAAATTTTAATATTCTGTGTATTTTTATCTGAATCTATTATGCCATTAAAGGTTTGGTATGGTATGGTATTGAAATAGTGTTTGTAATGCAATGCAATATATAGGAATAGATTTTTTTCTGACATAAAACCTCTATAGAACAATATATTGGTATAGTATTTAGAACATATCATGATTGTAATGTTATGCAATGAAAAATGAAATACATTGTATCATATTTTACTTGGTCAAACCTATTTTATCTATGTATTTTTTTTAACAAAATTAATGATACTGTCAATAAGAACGTATGGTTCCTTTCTTAAAATTCAAGTCAAAACCATTCTTAACCTACAACTCACAACTTATTTATCCCATTAAAATAAATAGATCTACTCAAGAGGAGGCTGATTGTAAACAATAGATTCAAAATGACACTGCCTATGAGCCCTAATGCGCCCTTAACTTCAAAATTAAATGTAACAACCCTAAGCAATGCTTGTTTGATAATAATAAAGGGATAATAAATAATATATGATACCATAACAGAGGTGCTGGTTACTACCTTTAAAGCCCTATATGGCCGAGGACCTGCCTACCTTAGGGACCATCTCTCCCCATATGTTCCCAGAAAGTGCTTCGATCTAGCTCCCAAAATGCTGACAATCCCTGGGCTGAAGGAGGTCAAATTAAAAACAACAGGAGATAGGGCCTTCTCAGTTACAGCACCCCGTTGGTGGAACCAGCTGCCAGAGGAGGTGTGGGCCTTGCGGGACATTAACCAGTTCCGTCGGGCCTGTAAGACCGGCCTCTTCCAGCTGGCTTTTTAATGTGGAAGTAGTATTCCATCTCTATGCAAGCTATGTTATATGTGTAGCACCAAACTGATCTGTGTTTTAAATCTGTTTTATTGATGTTCTGTTTTTATGTTTTAATGGGGTAATTTGTTTCTTTATTATCTGATTACTGGAAATATTGTATTTATATTACGTTATGTAAGCCGTCCTGAGCCTGCTTCGGCGGGGAGGGCGGGATATAAATTAAAAATTATTATTATTATTCTAGCCCCTGTTGAATCTAGAGAAGAATTAGATATCGATTTTACAATTGCGTATTTAAGAGATTTAAGTGTTAAACGCAAACTTTCTAGAATGTCAAGCCAGATGCAAGCATTGACTGTAAAAGAGGAGAAGGGAAAGAAAGACCACAGAGTTTGTTATAGATGTTTAAAACCAGGTCACGTGCCGAGGTTCTGTAAGTCCAAGCAAACGGCTCTAAAGACAAGAACCTCGGCTCTTCAAACAAAGGAGAAGGGGCCGTGTCTCAGCAGGGAGCTGCTGACTCACAAACAAAGGCAATGCCTCGTGGTGAAGTCTCTTACATGTTGAGACTTAGTTGACTCAGGGTCGAGTACGCATATATGTAGATTTCGCCAAAGGAAAGCGAGAGGAGAACTTTGAAACTTGCTAATGGGGATATTTTGCTAATGAACGGCGTGGGATCTGTGAGGATCTCGCTGTATTCAAAGGATGAAGAACTAATTGATGTGTTGTTGAAGGACTGTGTTTACTCTGAGCAAGCAGATCAGAATTTAATCTCTGTAACGAAATTGACAGATCAAGGAAATGTGTTTTTTTATTAAGGATAGACAATGCACCATAGTCCACCCGGGAAGTGATGTGCTTTTGGAGGCAGTGAGACTTGATGGTGCCTACTATCTGGACCTGGTAGAAATGGGTCATGCCTATCAGGCAAGAGCAAGTTTGTGTCCTCATAAGGAATGCCTTTATGCCTGGCATAAAAGACTGGGACATAGGAATGTGAGATCTGTTAAGAAGTTGCTGACTGCATGTGAAGTAAAGTTTACTGAATGTGGCCAAGAGATGCAAGCTTGGGATGTGTGCATAAAGGGGAAAGGCACAGCGCCACCCTATGGCAAGAGAAAGTCATTGCACAATGAGAAGTTTCTAGAGACCATAAGAAGCGACATTATGGGCCCCATAAAAGAAAGCACAGGCAGAAACAAGTATGTGCTGGCCTTCCAGGAGGGGAAAACTCGTTTTGTGTATGCATACCTGTTGAAATCAAAGACTGAGGTCTTAGAGAAGTTCAAAGTGTATGTGGCTGCCGTGAAAAATAAGTTTGGAAAAGCTCCAGAGACACGCTTTACTGACAAAGGGTCAGAGTACTGCAACCATGAGTTTCAGAGTTTTCTAGAGCAGGAAGGAATTCAGCATAGGACCACTGTTGGTTACAGCCCACAGCAGAATGGCTCTGCAGAGCATTTAAACAGGACTTTGCTGAATATGACTAGATGCTGGGGTGAAGCTCTGATTACTGCTGTATATCTGCGCAATAGAGTTCCTTCTACAGTCATAGATAATCGCCTTTTGAGGGCTGGCATGATAGAAAGCCATCCCTAAAACACCTGAAATATTTTGGATCCAAAGTGTTTGCCCACATCCCTGAGGAAAAAAAGGGGGAAACTAGATGCTAGAGCAGAACTGGGCATCCTGGTTGGCTATGCCCAAGGAGGCAAAGGCTACAGAATGATGGATCCAAATACTCTGTTATCTAAAGAATGCAATGTTGTGCATATTGATGAGAGCAGTGTACCCCTGATACCTGAGACAGCGAAGCTCACAGTGCAGGAAGATCAGGAAACTGATGCAGGAATGTCCCTCACTGAAATGGTCAATTGGCTGACTGCAAGTAGCGCTGACCCTCAAGGTAGGCGAGAAAGCACCCCAGAATCAGAAGGGGAGGCAGATCAAGCTGGATCAGAAGGGGAGACAGGCAGTACTGTGAGGCAATCTCAGAGGAGCAACAAGGGAGTATCACCTGCCAGGTATGAACTTTGTAATGTTCTGCAAACTGCAGAAGAATCCTCAGACAATGAGGAAATTCCAAGGGAACTGATTGTAAAGTATGCCACTCTCAGAACACTACTGAGTATAGCAGCACAGAAAGGAATGTGTGTGCAGCACCATGAGACTGAAAAGGCAAACCTCAAGGAAAACTTACCTGGTAAAGGACTGAAAGACGTGCTAACTGCTTTTCTGCAGAAGCAAGGGTTCCAACAAGGAAAAATAGAACCCAGCCTGTTCTTCAAACTGAAGAATGATAAATGCCAGTATGTACTGATGTCAATTGATGGGCTGTTGTTATGCTGTCAAAATGAATCTGATGTGTAAGAAATAGATGACAAGCTGAATGTAGAAGTGGAAGCTAAAAGTTTTGGGACCTTGAACCACTATCTTGGAATACAGATAGAAAGAACAGATAATGGAGGTTTTCTTCTGAATCAAAGAACCAAAATCCTGAATCTTGCTAAGGCACTGAGCCTGGAAGACATCAAGAGAGCAAGTTTCCGACTTGACCCATCTTACCTCAAGCTGGCAGATGGAGTGCCTCTCAAGGACAATCGTCTGTACAGAGAAACTATTAGGAAACTACTGTATCTAGCTCAACTCACCCGACCTGACGTAAGTGCAGCTGTTGGAATCTTGATCAGAAAGACAAGCTCACCTAATCACCACGAATGGAATGCTGTGAAGAGACTTGTTAAGTACTTTATTGGGACAGCTGATCTGAAACTGAAGATTACAGCTGATGACAACCCAAGACTGGTTGGATACATGGACACAGATTGGGCCGAAGACACTGCTGGCCACAAATCAGTAAGTGGGCATCTGTTCTTCTACGGAAGCAACCTGTTCAACTGGATAAGCCGCAAGCAGAGTATAGTAGCTATGTCCACAATGGAGGCTGAGTTTGATTCTGCAGCAGGTGCCTGCAATGAACTTGAATGGATCATACACCTGCTGAGAGACTTTGGAATAGAAGATCCTATTCCAGTAACCCTGTTTGAAGATAACAGAACTTGCCTAAATTTGATCAAGAGTGAAAGTGTCAAAGGCAAGACCAAGCACATTTCTATGCGATATCACAAGGTGAGGGTGTTGCAGCAACAAGGAATGATTGAAGTAAAGTTTTGTCCTTCAGAAGAAAGGATTCCTGACATCCTGACCAAGCCGCTCACCAAGAAGAAGTTTGAGCACCTGAGAGAGAAGCTGAAACTTCATGACTTCAGTTTGTGAACTTGAGAAAGGGATTGTTGGGTTTTTGATGCAATTTCACTTCCTGTTGTCGTGAGCTAATTAAGTGTTTGTATATGCATGCTGATGTTTAGCTAGTGAGATTGGTAGGGCCAATGAGAATGTTTGCACATACTTCCTGCCAGAAGCTAGGTGTCAATATGCATAGTGACCACTGAGGGAGAGCCCTAATAGGCTAATCCATATATTTGGGTGGTGGTCTAGGGGAGAGCATATGGTAACTTTTATTGCCCTTTGTTTTAAGCCCTTAGATCTCCCTGCAGTTGAAGTGAAGGCTCGAGAGCGTCAAGATGTAGTTTAGAAGCTAGATAGGATATTGAATCCTTTCTTTGTTTTCTAAAAATCCCAGTCATCCCTTTCCTCATTAGTAAAGTAAACTACTTTGTTTCTTAAGCTAAACCGTGTGCCTGGCAGTTACATTTGTGGTTCTCTCCACGTTACTCTGCTAACCATATCTCTAAACCCTAACTTAATTTCTACCCTATCCAGGGTTGCTTACTCCGAGTTGGACTGCATTGTTGCGAGAGGGTGTTGGTTTGTGTTCCCGACTCCAGAAATGCGAAAGGAGACATTGGTAACAGTTAATAAAACAGAACCTCCGTCGTTCTGCTGGAGCGCCACTAGGCCAGCCCTCAGGCTACACAGAGCTCTTCCTAAGAAACAGTCAACACTGTACTAGCGGCGCTGGCCAGCCTCCACAGCTGCAGGATCTGGTCCCCTTCCAGGGAAGCAGGCGGGCGGGCATCGCGCCCAGCTGAAAGGGAGCCAGCCTCTTCCCATCCAGAGAGCTAGGATAGGCGCAACGCTCTCTCTCCCTTTGCCCTGGCAAGGGCGCGGGGGGGAATAAGGCAAACGCCTGGGGCTCTTCTCCTGCCATCCACCTCCCTCAGGCAGCAGAACCCCAGCCCTGGCTGCCTCTCTCTCCCGGCGGGGGGGCAGCAGCAGCAGCAGCCCTCTTCTGACGGAGCCAGCGGGCTGCTGCCGGTGAGAGCTTGGGCCCGGGGCAGGGGCTGGAGCAGCGACCCTCCCGTCTCCTTCTGGCTGCGGGGGGCAGGGCAGGGGGCGGGAGCCTCGGGCGGGAGGAGGGACTGCGGCGGCGAGGAGGGGAGGAGGAGGGGGCGGCGGGGCGCGGAGGCTGGCAGGTGCGCGCTGGGAGGGAGGCATTGTCCTGCCGTCGGGCTCGGGGAGCTCCACGCTGGTGGGCTCGGCTCGGCTGCAGGTGGGACTGGACGGGACGGGACGGGAGGATGCAGCAAGCCCTGGAGAAGTCCCGAAACTTCCGGATCGACGCCCTGTTAGCCGAGGCGCCTCCCCGCCCTGCGGCCAGCGCCTCCCCGGAGAGCTCGGCGGGCAGCCCGGGCTCCTGCGCGCGGACCGAGACGCCCTCGCCCGGCGCGCCCTCCGCCTTGGCCCCGCTGCCGCCCTCCGCTGCCTTCATCCCCAAGCCGGGCTTCTTGAACTTGGCCCAGGCGGGGCTGAGCGCCTTGCCCGGCATGTACCCGCCGCCGCCGCCGCCCCCTCTCTACCCCATCCCGGCTCTGGCCGGCCAGCACCCCGCCTTCGCTTACGCCGCCGCCTTCCCCCCCTTGGCTCAGCCCAGCCCCGGGCAGCTGAAGGTGGCCGCCGTCGCCGGAGCTCTCCCGCTGGAGCACTGGATTCGAACTGGGATCATGGCCCCGCGCTTCCCCGACTTCCACGGTGAGTAGCTCCGCAGCCAGCCCCGCCGGGCGCACCCCTGCCGTCTGTCTAGCCCCTAGCCTGGACGGGGGCCCCAGGAGCGCAGTCCCAGGGAAGAGGTCACCCCACTTCTGCCTTCCTCTTCTCTCTGCAGCCCCGCAGCGGGCGGCCCTTTTTTTGCTCCAGGCTTCGGAAAGGTTCTTTATGCGGGAAAGGAGGCCCTAACGACGGGGGGCACCTGAGGAGGTGGCGGGCCAAAGTGGTGTCTGCACCCATGCTGGCGTTCTTACGCTCCGTCGTGGCTCTCGCCCCAGGCCCGCTCCTACCAGCTGGCGGGCACCCCTCCCTCAAATTGGGGGAGGACCCAACCCAAAACAACGAAACGTGTTTTCTTGGCCTTTAGGAAATCTCCACAGGGTTGTATTTGTGCTGACAGCTTCGCAGTGCTGAAAGGCAGCAAAGGGACTAGGAGCTGGGAGACTCAGGCCTGCCGGGGGGTCCTTGGGCCCCCCTCAAACGGGGGGGGACCCACTCCCAGTCCAGCCCGCCTCACAGAGGAGGTGTGTTGGAAATTTTATTTATTTATTTATTTATTTATTTATTTATATCCCGCCCTTCCCAACAAGTGGCTCAGGGCGGCTCACAGCACAAGTTATACACATTTCAGACGTTATAGAGTAAGCCGCCTGGAGTCCCCACCGGCTGGGCGCCTGAGGATGCCGTTGGGAACCACTTGCGCCTCTCTGGCAATAAAACAGCTGTCGAAAGTACTAATACTTGCAAACATCCGGGCTGAAAGAATCTCATTCCAGCCCGGGCTTCTGCGGGTGTGGATCCGAGAGGCAGGTGGTGCCTTATCTAACGGCCTTGCTGCCGAGCGCAGGTGACTGCGGCGGGAGGGCTGTGTCAGGCCGAGCCCTCTGCTGGAAGCAGCATCCTTTCCTTAACAGACCAGAACCTGGTTCGGATTGGAATGAGAGAAGGCGAAACTCCCAGCAGCCTTCGAAGGCCGGTGCTTTTGTAATTTGCAAAGTTCCCCTCGACGGAGCCAGAAACCTGGGGCTATGAACATATGAACATACGAAGCTGCCTTCTACTGAATCAGACCTTTGGTCCATCAAAGTCAGTCTTGTCTTCTCAGACTGGCAGCGGCTCTCCAGGGTCTCAAGCTGAGTTTTTTCACACCTATTTGCCTGGGCCCTTTTTGGGGGGGAGATGCCGGGGATTGAACCCTGGACCTTCTGCTTCCCAAGCAGATACTCTACCACTGAGCCACCGTCCCTCCCCTTATGCGGGAAAGTTCTATACCGCCAAAGGGAAGACGGTGAACCCGCCTCCAGCTGCTGCGCTGCTTCTCAGCGTTGCTGGAAACGCCACGGCTGACGGCCCTGACGCGCGCTTCCATGATCTCGGAGCTGGAAACTGCACGAGAAGGAAGAAAGGGCTTCCTCCTGGCAAGTGAGATTTCCAGCGCAGCCCTATCTCCATCCTCCACTGCGGCTTTTTCGGGATAACTACCCCAAAGGTGCTCTTGAGAACCCCGCAAGAGGAGCCGGACGATCCTCAGCCTTCCCTGAACTGGCACCCCAGTCCTAGTCACCTTTTCTTGGAAGTATTATCCTCTTCCTGGAGTGCTGACCGGCCCTCAATTCGCAAGACCTGAGCAAGGCTTTTAAGGAGAGGGCTGGCCGGCTGGAGGTCACTCCTGGGCAGTGTCGCTAGAAATCGGGAGCCCCTCGACGGCGCTTAACGCACCCAGAGGGTATTGAAACAACTAGAATCGGACAGACCCGGGTTCCAGTCCTCCAGTCTCTCAGCATTCCACAATGGATACATCTGCCCATCAGTCTCCAATTTTGACATATTTGTTTTCTTCATTACAAACCCACCCACCCCCCCGAATTAAACCCAAACAAATATAATCGAAGCTTGTGATTCCAAGTTTGGTCTTTGCATCTTAATGATGTTGCGTGCGGATTTACTTCTCGCTGCTACCCAGAATAAAACGCTGCTGGTCCTAAAAGGTCCTGCTGAACTCAAATTTTAGTTTGCTGTCTCAGTCCAACATGGCTACCCACATGAATTGCTATTATGCTATTATGAGGAGAAGATGGAGGAGAGGAAAACAGTGCAGTAAGACGCTTCGGGTCCCATTTGGGAGAAAAAGCAAGGCATAAGTATCTAAATCCCCAATAGCTGTGGCATTGATGTCGAGAGATTGTGCTTGATCTTTGTCGCGATCACTTAGGATCTAAGATCCAGGTGGGCAGCCAGCCGTGTTGCTCTGAAGCAATAGAACAAAGTTAGGAGAGCCAGTTTGGTGTAGTGGTGAAGTGTGCGGACTCTTATCTGGGAGAACCGGGTTTGATTCCCCACTCCTCCACTTGCACCTGCTGGAATGGTCTTGGGTCAGCCATAGCTCTCATAGACCTTCTTCCCCTGGAGTGGTTAAGTGTGCAGACTCTTATCTGGGAGAACCGGGTTTGATTCCCCACTCCTCCACTTGCACCTGCTGGAATGGCCTTGGGTCAGCCATAGCTCTGGCAGAGGTTGTCCTTGAAAGGGCAGCTGCTGTGAGAGCCCTCTCCAGCCCCACCCACCTCACAGGGTGTCTGTTGTGGGGGAGGAAGGTAAAGGAGATTGTGAGCCGCTCTGGGACTCTTCGGAGTGGAGGGCGGGATATAAATCCAATACCTTCATCTACCTCACAGGGTGTCTGTTGTGGGGGAGGAAGGTAAAGGAGATTGTGAGCCGCTCTGAGATTCTTCGGAGTGGAGGGCGGGATATAAATCCAATATCTTCTTCTTCTTCTTCTTCTTCTTCTTCTTCTTCTTCTTCTTCTTCTTCTTCTTCTTCTTCTTCTTCTTCTTCTTCTTCTTCTTCTTCTTCTTCTTCTTCTTCTTCTTCGAAGCTCATATCTTGCGTACAATTTTGTTGGCCTTAAAGGTGCCACTGGGCTCAAACTTAGTTCTATTTAGGATCAAAGTTCGGGCGTCTTGCTTTGGAGGGGCATAAAGAAGGGAGGAGAGGGCTGGGTGAGGGCTGAATGCTGCAGAGAGGATTCACCTGTTGGTGCTCAGCCTGCCCTGTGATGTGACTGGCCGCCGCCTCCCTCCCCTCCTCGACGGGCCCAGCGGTCTCTCCGGGCTTCCTCTCTGCCCAGCTGTCCCGTTTGCGGGTTTTCTCACATCAATCACTGGGCCCGGGGCAGGGGAAGTCGTAAAAGGTGTTGAACTTTAATCCGCCCCAAGGTCTCCCGCTGCCTGCGCGGCACTTGGCGGAGGATTGGCGCGGTTAATCTGTTACCAGTCTGGAAAAGGAAAAGGAACAGTCTTGCTTGCTAGTGACTTGGTCTGCCAAAAGCATCCAGGGAATGAAAGCGAGTGAAAAGCTGAACCGGAGGCTTTGGCGGAGTTAAGAGTGTGTCTTTATCTCTTACATTTTGTCAACCCGCTGTCAAACCCGAGGAGTTGCCGAACGATTCGGGCCAGTCTATATAAAACCGCCCCCACCGGGCCAGTGAACGAGAAAGGGGGCGGCGGAGGCGCGTGAGACGGATTCCCGATCTCTGCCATTATTAAGAAATCGCCGGCAGATCTACACAAGAGTTTGAGAGCGCCGGGATCCGGTTTCCCAAACCTCCCGACCAAACCTTGTGAATGGTCCCTGTCTCGGAATGTCTGCCTCTCACCGGTGAATTCTGCAGGAGAGTCTGGTTTTGGCAGATGGGACCATTCCCGTTTCCAAAGGAAAGAATGTCTATTGACATAAATACGGGACTATAAGTAAACAGCGTTTATTCAACTCATCGAAGCTGGCGATGTTGAAAGGCAAATTGCCGCTTGAAGAGAACACAGAAAGATCTCCGCATGGTTGGCAACGAGGGCCAAAATAAAATTAAAAGCTACAGAGATTCCATAGCGTTCTTTTAAACAACAAAAAAAAAACCTGACAAAACGCTGGAATAGCATTTAGGTGTATTTATCATTTAAAGCATCAAACTGTACACGCTTTAATGGATTAATAAAACCGTCATCGAGTCTGGTGCCATCTTGGAGACTTCGCTGAAAGCCGCAATTACTCTGTTTTCCTGCACACCGGAGCCCGCCTGGCTCTTCATTTTTGCTGGAATTTGTCTAGTCCATTAATAAACATTCCACTAAAACAGTGATTGGTGCTAATAACCCTGGTATTTTGAGAGCCTTTAATTAATAGAAAGGCTTCTGTCCGTTGCCTGCTAAGTATTGCGAGGACGGAATAGCTGAAATTCCAGACCTCAGTTACAAACTGCGATGCAGTTAAAATGTATCCTTAGATTTACACATAGGCTTATTGGTAAGATTCCTGTATTTATTTTTAATGACAACTTGCCATATAAGAAGGATCCAGTGCCTGCATTATCTCTGGGTCTCCGTTGCCCTTTTTTGCTCCACTCCCTTTCCACCAGTCAGGTTCACCAGAGCGAAATGTTCAAGTGTTTTCTGCGCCGTGTAATGTTCTGAAGAATCATGAGTGGGGAGAGTCATAACCGGAGAGATTCTGAAATAATGTGGAAGTGGGGGGTGGGGGGAGAGGCCGCTGCTGCTGATGGGGGGAGGCTGCGGGTGACAGTGTCTGTCTGCAGAAAATGAACCCCTGTTGCAAACTCCCCCCCCCCCCCGGCACCGCGATTGCAAAGAGACGTGGTCAGTGGTTCTCCTTCCACATCAACTTTGGGTTTATGAGGAGAGGAAATGAACAGCCCCAGGCCTATTCCCCGTGGGGCAGAGTGGTAAAGCTGCAGTACTGCAGTCCGAACTCTCTGCTCAGGACCTGAGTTCGATCTTGGCGGAAGCTGGATTCAGGTAGCCGGCTCAAGGTTGACTCAGCCTTCCACCCTTCCGAAGCCGGTAAAATGAGGCCCCATCTTGCTGGGAGAAAGTGTAGATGAAGGACACTGGGGAAGGCAGTGGAAAGCCACCCCGTAAAAAGTCTGCCGTGAAAACGCGGTGATGCGACGTCACCCCAGAGCCGGAAAGGACTGGTGCGTGCACGGGGGACTACTTTTACCTTTTACCAAATGGAAACCCGAACTGGGGCGGGGGGAGGGAGAGACCTAGTTGGCTGGGTAGCAATATGGGTCTAGGTTCAAATCCCCGCTCTGCCAGAGAAGCTTCCCGGGGGGGGGGGGGTGTGACCAGTGGGTCCAACCCACTTCCCAGGGTTTTTAGGAAGATAAAACGGGATGGAGGAGAAGACGGTAAACTGCTTTGGATCCTCTTTGAGAAGCGGCGCCGGTGCGAACGAAACAAAAGGACACCAACGAAGGGGGTTTTCGAGTATTCCGAGCTTTGGTGCAACTGAATTCATCGCCCAGCGCTGGAACAAAGACGGAAGACACCTTTTTTTTTTTAAAACGGCGCGTTGTTAGGAAGCGACGGGAGGAGAGCGGTGTGTCCCTGTGCTCAAGTCCAGGCCTAAGCTGGCAGGTTGGGCGCAGCCTTCCGGAGAGGAGAGTTAGGGGAGGCCGCCGTGTAGCTGGAGCAGGCCCGGCTGAAGCCCGGAGCTCGGAAAGGATCCGTGAGGCCACATTCACGTCCAACAGCAACTTTGAGAGACCAACAAGCCCTTTTGGGGGGCGGGGGGGGGGTGAGCTTTCCAGAGTGCAAAGGTCCTTCCATCGGCGGCCCTCCCCCCTTTGAGGCTTCTTCCCAAATCGGTCAGAACGCGGGCTGGTGTCTCTGTCTGGCTGCGGCTGCGATCACACAGCCGCAAAATGACGCACATTCGTCCGCTTTTCCTACTGGATTTTGCTGCAGGAAGCGGCAAAATCCAGATGGGAAGTGGGCTTGGAGGTGCATTATGGTGTGCGAGGTCGCAGCCTGCTTGGCACATTTCGATGCCCGCTCCGCGGCCGCCACATCACTCCTACCAACCCTCTGGTGACCGGAGGAGGAAGCCGCGGATTCAGACGCCAGGGGAAGGAAGGGGCCCCCCGCCCAGCCACTCCCAAGCCCTTCTGTGGAGACCCGCCTCTTGCTCCTGAGAATCTGCCCACCGGGGCAGACTGGGGGAAACCTGAAGCCACGTCCAGTCGAAGGGATGGTTAGTGACGTTTGGTTGTGCTTTTTAAAAATGTAGACACACAGACACACACACAACTCTTGTGGTTTATTTCCCCGTCCGGGCATTTTTTTTAGAGATCAGGAAGACGCACGGGGAATTGGAAGGAGATGCAAGTCAAAATGCGCCTTCACAGCAACTGCTGGAGAATCCATCGTTGAGCCAAGGAAGCAGAAGCCGGATGGCGGAGCAACTGCTACTGTGGAAAAGGTCCCAATGTTTTTTTGGGAAGCCATCCTTGAGTCAGCCTTTTCCTCACGCTTGATGTTTCTGCTGCTGCTGCTGCCCCCAGTTCCCTCCCTGGCAGGTGGCCCTTCTCTTCTGCCGGGGAGGGAGGCGGCCTGGAGCGCTGGCGGAGAGAGTGCAGCCTTTCTCGACAGGAGCCTTCTTCCCCGCGGCTGGCGAGCGAGGAGGCGTCCAGTCCCACCCGGGGCCAGCGGGGCTGAGCGCACCTGGCAGAGGCCCGGCCGGCGGAGAGCGCCTCGTCTTGCTGCGGCTGCCGGTCCAGAGGCCAGTGAAGCCGGCCGGAGGTTTCGGGAGAGGGGGCAGAAGAGCCGGCGGGCGAGGAGGAAGGGGAGGGGGGCGCTCAGGCTGCAGAAGCCTGCGGCGGGGGAGAGAACCAGAGGGGGAGAAGGTGGAGCCTGGTGCTTGTAAAATAGGCTCCTTTCCTCGCATCCCCCGCCGGGACGGAATCCAGGTGGGCAGCACAGCCCTGTTGGTCTGAAGCAGCAGGACAAAAAACACCTGGAATCCAGGGGCACCTTGAAGGCCAACGTTTTATGCAAGGCAGAGGCTTTGCTGCGCAGGCCCCGGCTTCAGATAACAGCGAAATGGAGGTGACCAGGCCCCATACCTACCGGCAGAGAGTGAGCAGCGGATTAGCATACAGCATAATGGGGGTGTTTGACAGACGCAGAACAACAAGCTTAGTTTTTATGGTCACCATTTATTTGCTTAGTTTTTATGGTCACCATTTATTTGTTTGGATTTAATTCCGGGGAGGGGAACCTAATAAAGGAAATAAATTATGTCATATATCGGCGATTGATAGGCAGATGTACCCATCTTAATTGCGGGATGCCGAGAATAAAGGAGATCGGACTGTCCCCGAGGAGGTGTGGCCGAGTGGTTAAGGCGATGGACTGCCAATCCATTGTGCTCTGCACGCGTGGGTTCGAGTCCCACCCTCGTCGTAAATTTAGGGGAGGGACGGTAGCTCAGTGGTAGAGCATCTGCTTGGTAAGAAGAAGGTCCCAGGTTCAATCCCTGGCATCTCCCCAAAAGGGTCCAGGCAAATAGGTGTGAAAAACCTCCGCTTGAGACTCTGGAGAGCCGCTGCCGGTCTGAGAAGACAATACTGACTTTGATGGACCCAGGGTCTGATTCAGTAGAAGGCAGCTTCAGATGTCCATATGTCCATGTCCGTCTGTCTCCAAGCGCAATTTAGAGGCCTCCATTCCCTGCAGCTCTCCCCGGGCCTCCTCTGTGGGTTCTCCCCCCCTGTTGTTTCTTGACGTGACCAGTCTGGAAGGGAGTTCCAAAGGAAGCCCTCGGGGTCGAGTTTGCCTTTCCCCGGGGTGGGGGGGGGGAGACTTCGGGGTCTGTATCTGTCAGACTCATCCTCCTCCCTCTTCCCTTTTCGTCCTCTCCGTCACTACAGCCCTGTGAGGGTAGGTGAGGCAGAGAGCGAATGACTGGCCCAAGGTCGCCACACCCAGCTTACATGGGAGAGACGAATTCGAACTCGCTGATATCCAGACCTGGTCGCGCACAGTAACCACTGGGCCGGAAGAGCTTTGTCAATATTTAACGTGTTCATACTTATAGACTTTGTTTCAGATATGTGCTATCCCAATCCTATTGTACTGTTTACTGAACGCCCTATCCTGTTTATTGCATTGACTTCCGCCTTGTAATCCGCCTTGAGTTCCGGTGATAAAGGCGGACAGTAAAGAACGGAAATAAATTGAAAATGTTGCCACTGGTTGGCTTAAATTAAACCTAAAAAAAAAAAAAAAATTCCTACAAATTGGCATTTGATTTTTAAAAAATGTCCTAGGATTTTACATGTGACCTTGAGTCGTCTTTAAATCCAAGATCTCAAACTTTTCAGCCCCTATTGGATTTTAAGTCATTGATAGCTTGTCAATTAAGTCATCAGGCTTGCCAACTCAAAGGCTTTACCGTTTGTACGTTATTTAATATAACTTTTTTTGCCCTCAAGTCACCATTGATTTATAGCTATCCCTGTATAAATCGACGGTGCGGTCTCATTTGGAATACTGTGTGCAATTCTGGTCACCGCACCTCCAAAAGGATATTATAGCACTGGAAAAGTGCAGAAAAGGGCAACTCGAATGATTACAGGTTTGGAGCACTTTCCCTATGAAGAAAGCTTAAAACGCTTAGGGCTGTTTAGCCTGGAGAAACGTCGACTGCGGGGTGACATGATAGAGGTTTACAAGATTATGCATGGGATGGAGAAGGTAGAGAAAGAAGTCCTTTTCTCCCTTTCTCACAATACAAGAACTCGTGGGCATTCGATGAAATTGCTGAGCAGTCAGGTTAGAACAGATAAAAGGAGGTCCTTCTTCACCCAAAGGGTGATGAACATGTGGAAATTCACTGCCGCAGGAGGTGGCGGCGGCTACAGGCATAGCCAGCTTCAAGAGGGGGTTAGATAAAAATATGGAGCAGAGGTCCATCTTATGTGGGGTCTGCCAGGAGAGAGAGGTCCGGAGGTCCCATCGCCTGCCCTCTGCGGAGCGACCCTGGACTTCCTTGGAGCGGGAGGTTTCCCAGCCAAATCATGACCCCGGCGAAGCCCTGCTTCGCTTCGGGAGATCGCTAGAAAGAACCGGGCGCGGGGGAATTCGGCCCGCACTCGTGCAACCGCTAGTTGGCAAGTTTAAGCCTCTGCTCAGCACTCTTCCATTGCAACTAAGGACATCTTCAAAGCGCTTTATCACGCGGACTGGATCCCTCATCCTCTCGTACTCCCCCACTCCCAAACTACACGTGTGTGAGAGTGTGTGTGTGTGGGGGGGGGGTCTCTCTCACACACACAGGATTACAAACGACAACAGCAAAAGCACCCGAAGTTCTAACGTTTTAAATCACTGGGATAGTATTCATGGTCTAGAGCCCAATTTCCTGTCTTTTTTTAAAGATCGCTCTGATGTCAAAGCGTTGGGTATTCTTAGAGAAAAATATTATTTAGCAGCGTTAGGAATGAGTAGCACA